>NC_073630.1:114202500-114422500 GCF_029407905.1 Bubalus kerabau
CCTATCCTCCCCCCAGCTTGAGGACACAGAATGGACAAGGAAACAGCCAGGGAGAAGCAGCCAGCAGGTGGGATCCTGAGGACTGGATAGGCATTATTAGGTCAGGAGGCCTGATGACAAAGGTCAGTCCCCGTTGGAGATTGATGCTTCAAGACTGCTTTGCTTAAAATGTAACTTAAGAGGCAAAGATTACCAAACTGCTTTCTAAAAGTGCTTCCACAGGATATCATAAACTCTTTACCACACAAATAAAAATAAAACAGGCCACAAAATGGAAGACACAGTGCAATCACAGCTTGTGTGTGTGTCTGTGTTTGCAGCCTGTGTATGTCGGGGTGGGGGTGTGCATGTAACTACACACAGGGTTTTTTTTTTTTATATTTATTTTTTTGGTTGCACAGGGTCGCAGCATGAGGAATCTTCCTTGCATCATGCAGGATTTTTCGTTGCAGCGCATGGATTCTCTGTGGTGCACAGGCTTGGTCGCTCCAGGGCACGTGGGATCTTAGTTCCTCCGCCAGGGATCGAACCCTCATCCCCTGCATTGCAAGGCGGATTCTTAACCACTGGGCCACCAGGGAAGTCCCTGCACACAGGATTTGAAGGCTCATGGAGAAGCATAAAGAGTGTTAGCTTTGGAGTCAGGCAGTGCTAAGTTCAGGCTTCCCAGGTGGCTCAGTGGTAAAGAATCTGCCTACCAATGCAGGAGAGTCGGTTTCAGTCCCTGGATTGGGAAGATCCCCTGGAAAAGGAAACAGCAACCCACTTCAGTATCCTTGCCTGGAGAATCCCATGGACAGAGGAGCCTGGCAGGCTACAGTCCATAGGGTCACAAAGAGTTAAACACGACTGAGCGACTGAGCAATGTTAAGCTCAGTCTGCAATGGATCCAAGTTTCTTAACCTTTGGTTTGTATCTTCTTTGAGATGGGGTTGCTGATTCCCACCTCAGGCTTATGTGGGAATTAAATGAGATAATGTCTGGCAAGCACTTAGGACACTGCCTGGCTCAAACTAAGCACTCAGCAAATGGAAGTTATGCTTGTAATTAACATAGAAAAAAATCTGGAAGAAAATGCATTGCTAACAGTGGGTCATCTCTGGGTGGTGAGTTAGAACTAATTTTGATTTTCGTCTTTCTATGTTTCTGTGTTGTTTAAAGAATGAATGTCATTTTAAAATTTAAAAAAACAGAAAATAAACTTTTTGAAGTAAAATGTTATTGGTAATTTTCTCTGGTAAAATGTGGGTCATTTTTATTTTCTCTGCTCTACTTTCAGTGTTTCCCAAATTGTCCACAACTTATTCGTCTTAACAATTTTTTACTATAAAAGTCGTGCCCATCCATTTTGGGCATTTTAGAAAAGTACAGAAAAACCCTGAAAAGAAAGTAAAAACCACTAACAGTGTCATTTGTGCCTTGCCACTCAGTTGTGTCCAACTCTTTGTAACCCTTTTGATTGTTGCCAGACTTCTCTGTCCATGAGATTCTTCTAGCAAAAATACTGGAGTGGGTTGCCATTTTCCTCCTCCAGGGACTCTCTCAATCCAGGGATCGAACCCAGGTCTCCTGCATTGCAGGCAGGTTCTTTACGGTCCAAAGAAGCCCCCAACAGTATTTCTCTGTGCTTGCTATTCTTTGTTTAAATTTATAAAGTACAGATCCATATCTAAATGAATGGTCCCTAGAGTTGTGCAGTGTGCAACATGGCCAACCATACTCAATGGTTCTGATATAGCACCCATTTCCCTCCCCACCCCCATTTCTCTTTCCACTTTTCAGAAAAAGCCACAGGTAAGTTTTATATGAATTCTTTCAGTGTATGTGTAGTACCCACATATGTGTGTGTGCATCAGTCTCTCAGTCATGTCAGACTCTGTGACCCACAGACTGTAGCCCACCAGGCTCCTCTGTCCATGGGATTCCTCAGGCAAGAGCACTGGAGTGAGTTGAGATTCCCTTATCCAAGCACCTACATACACATGTAGATAAATGCTCATGTGATTAGGTAAAAAACCTCTCTATAAGAAAATTTGAGAAAGATTTTAGAGGCCCTGTAAATGTTACAGATATAATTAGACCCTCAAGACCAACTGTAGGAGGGAGGCACCTTCCCCTTGTTCTCCACGTGTGAATTCACTTTAGCAAATATGCATGAAGCATCTACTCTTCGCCCTATGCTATTATTAAGGAAACAGAAATGAAGTTACAGGCTCTCTGACCTCAGCAAGCTTCTGGTGTGTATCGACATGTGTGTATCACCCAAGTTTGCAGTGCCATGTGATAAATGCAGTCATGGAAGCTGCTAACAGGTCCAGAGGCAGTAAGAAGAGAGAGCGTGAATCCCTCCTTCTGTAAGGATTCTGGAAGACCTCCCGGATGGGAACTCGTCTAGCCTGCGTCTGAAAGGCTAAACATTCAAGTTCCTATCACACCTACACAACTTGACATTGTCCCACTTCCGTCGTGTCCATGCAGGTGTCTGGTCAGGCTGGAACCTGCTCCCACACCGGCTCTCCAGGGCCAGCCTACTCATCTTTCACAACTGAAACAGAAGTGACTTCCTGGAGCCCTCCCTAACTCCCAGAGTAGAGGAGAGTCCTCTTCTTTCTGTGTCTTTATCATACACTTGCCTATTAATAAATAACTTGTGCCAAGTCACTCAGTCATGTCTGACTCTTTGTACGACCTTTGTATGGACTACGGCCTGCCAGGCTCCTCTGTCTATGGGATTTTCCAGGCAAGAAACTGGAGTGGGTAGCCATTTCCTTCTCCAATAAATAACTTACAGATATGGAAGTCGGTATTTTGCCCAATTTTAAGTCGGTATTTTGCCCAATTTTATTGCTTCGCCTGAGGCGGCAGAAGTGAACACGGCCCCCAGTACACAGTGTCCAGTAAGTGTTTCTAAAAATAAACAGAGCACTGCTAGAGAAGCACGACATTAGACCATAACACAGAGGGCTCTGTTGCACAAAGATCGCCATGCAGCTTAGAAAGCAGCTCTTCTGAGCCGAATCGTTAAAGAGGGGCTTCCTCTGGGACCACGCCATAGCTTAGCACACAGACCGTACCTTTGTGCTTCCTGAAAGAAGTCAGCACTCCATCCAGGCTGTTCCCCCAGGCTGAAGCAGCTCTGAAAATGCAGAGCAGAGGAACTTCCCTGGCAATGCAGTGGTTAAGACTTCAGCTTCCAATGCAGGCGGTTCGGGTTTGATCCCCTGGTTGGGGAGCTAAGATCCTACATGCCTTCCGACTGAAAAACCAAAACAGAAACAGTAATGTAACAAATGAGGAAAAGGGGAGGACAGAGGATGAAATGATGGGATGGCATCCGGGACTCAGTGGACATGAGTTTGAGCAAGCTGGAGGAGATAGTGAAGGACAGGGAAGCCTGGTCTGCGGCAGTCCACTGGGTCTCAAAGAGCTGGACACACTGAGAGACTGAACAACAACAATGTAACAAAGTCAATAAAGACTAAAAATGGTCCACAATAAAAAAAAAAAAAAAAAAGCAGAGCAGAGGTTGAATTCTAGCCCTGACCCTTTCTGCTCTGTGCTGGAGGTACACTGCACCACCCTCTAAAGCAGGAACAATATACACTCCCTCCCCCCCAGGGAGCTGAAAATCTGTTTAATGACCAAGTAAACATACATAGGTTTGTCATAGTTTTCCTTCCAGGGAGCAAGCTTCCTTTAACATGGCTGCACTCACCATCCACAGTGATTTTGGAGCCTGAGCAGATAAAACCCTGAAAGTTCATTGGAAGGATTAATGCTGAAGCTGAAGCTCCAGTACTTTGGTCACATGATGCAAAGAGCCAACCCATTGGAAAAGACCCTGATGCTGAGGAAAAGTGAAAGCGGAAGAAGAAAGGGGCAGCAGAGGATGAGATGGTTGGATAGCATCACAGATTCAATGGACATGAATTTGAGCAAGTCTGGGAGATAGTGAAGGACAGGGAAGCCTGGCCTGCTGCAGTCCATGGAGTCACAGTGAATCAGACACGACTTAGAGCCTGAACAATAGAGAAACATAGTGAGAGCTACTGTTAGTTGCTCAGTCGTGTCCACCACTTTGCAACCCATTGGACTATAGCCTGCCAGGCTCCTCTGGTCCGTAGGATTATCCAGGCAAGAATACTAGAGTGGGTTGCCATACCCTTCTCCAGGGGATCTTCCTGACCCAGAGATCAAACCCGGTTCTCCCACATTGCAGGCTGATTCTTTACTGTCTAAGGTATCAGGGAAGCCTACGCAGTGAGTGGCTGCTTACCAAATCCTGAGCGAGTAAGTGAATAAATGTTTAAAAAAGAGATGGATTTTCTCAAACCCATTTTGACGGGATTCAGTTAAGTTCAACTGTGTATTTGCTTGGGGCTCTTGCTAAGGTTTTGCTGGAATCCTGAGAGGTTCTAACTCCTTTTCTTCCAGGCTAAAGGCCGTGGGGTTCCCTGGCTGGTTTGGAACCGGTTCAGCATCCTGGTGCCGGGCAAGGACCTGAAGAGCAGGTGGAGCCTGACTCAGCACAGAAAGGGCTCTTTCAGGTACGTTTCTGTAAACTGACTCACCTCTGCTTTGGCCCGGGCGCTCCTCAGGCGCCTCGTCTCTCCCCCTGTCTTTCAAGCGCACTCTTTAATACACAAGACACTGTTTGCAGCAGGCAGAGGCAGTGATTAGCCTGTTTTATCAGGAGGGTGGTGGTGGAAGCAGCTATGACCCCAGGGCTACCCACATCCCTCTGCACGCAGGAGGCATTCCAAATGTCCTAGAAGAGGGCCTCTGTGCCAAAACCCCTGTTAGACTGAGTGGAAGAGATGACTCAATCATGAAAAACAAGCCCAGAAACCTGTAAGAGCTACCTGAGGCAACCCCCCCGAACCCCCTCCAGTGGGTCCTGGCCTGAGACCTGGGGCTCCTGACCCTAATGAGGGCTCTTTAAGTGCCACACACAGGCCTGCGGCCACCCAGGGGGTGACTCTAAAGCGCCCCTGAGGTCCCCAGACATCAGTAACAGCAGGATCAGCAGTGTCATTAAAAAGCAAATTATAGCCCAAGGTGGCTTCAAATGCCTGTGGAATCAGCCCTTTGCTTTGCAATTACACAGCCACCACTCTCGTCTCCTGTCAGGACTGTTACAAAAGCGTCTTTACTGGGCGTTCCAGACATGCCCCCTCTCCCTGTTCAACTCCACCCTCAGCTCCCCAAACCACACTATAATCAGACCACCTCTTTGCTGGAAGGTGATCAGCTTCTCTCAGACCATCCATGAGTTGCAGCCCCACCCAACTTCTCAGCTCCACTGGACACTCGCCCCCTGATTCCTGGCTCTTCTGCACATTTCCCCAATAACCCTCTCCTCTCCCTGGTTTCTCTGCCTCAGCCAAAGGATCCATTTCCTGGTCTGACCCACCCAGGACCTTCCCCTCTGCCAGCCCAGCTGCGGAGAAGTCTGCTCAGAACGGCCTTTCTCTCTGTCTCTACCTGTGCCAACCCTTTTTCTCCTCTGTAATTTGGTTCACCCTCCACCTGTCTGGAGAAGCCTTCTTGGACCCTTGCAGTGGAAAGTGCTGGTCCCATTTCTGGTTTCCCCACGGCTGTCCTGGAATCTGCCTTGGGCAGGACATTTAGCAGACCTCTGTGGTATACAGCCATTGACCTGTACCCAGCTGAAGTCACATCTTATCTGGACAAATTCTCTCAGCGTGAGAACCACACCGTCTTCCACAACGTGGCGGACAAAACCTCAGGTCCTGGAGTCACTGGCCTGGTTATAACTCTTTAACTGCCTTTAACTATCTTGCCTGGGCTTCCCAGGTGCTCAGTGGCAAAGAATCCACCTATCAATGCAGGAGACACAGGTTCGATCCCTGGATCGGGAAGATCCACTGGAGAAGGAAATGGCAACCCACTCCAATATTCTTGCCTTGGGAAATCCCATGGGCAGAGGAGCCTGGTGGGCTACAGTCCACAGGGTCATAAAAGAGTCAGACATGACTTAGCACCTGAGCAACAGCTATCTTGCCTAGAGCAAGCTTCCTTTCCAAGTCTCAGTTTCTCGTCTGTAAAAGGGGGATATAATAGTTATCACTTGGATAGTTCTGAGGTTTACTGAAATGCAGACTGAGTGACTGGAAAGTACCCAGCATAGCAGGTGCTTAATAAATATCAGGCACTGTTATCACATGAGAGGGCAGGATGGATCAGAGTATGAGTGTGGGACTCCCCAGGTGGTCCAGCGGTTAAGAATCCACCCGCCAATGCAAGGGACACTGGTTCAATCCCCAGTCCCACATATCACTTGGCGACTGAGCCCAAGAGATACAGGTATTGAAGCCGGTGTGCCCTAGCGTCTGTGCTCCACAGCAAGAGAAAGCCCCGCAACGAGAACTCTGTGCACTGCAACTGGAGAGTAGCCCCTGCTGCTGCAGCTAGAGAAAAGCCCAGGCAGGAACAAAGACCCAGCATAGCCAAAAATAACAAATAAATAAGCCTGAGTGTTACTCCCCAGAGGCTGGACTTTGGCTGTAAGGGCAGAGTGGGTGGACACCAGGCTGGAGAGCTCGGCCTGGTCCAGGAGATGAAATGTCCCCTAAGCCGTGTGAAAGCTTTTGGACTTCCGCAGAGAACGAGAGAACTCATCGGAGAGTTTTAAGCAGGGGAAGGATGGGTCTGAGTCCCATCTTAGAGACTTTCCTGGCTCTGATGGGGAGGATGGCGTCCAGACTGAATAATCTATAATCAGATAAGCGAGTAAGGAGGCTGTCACCGTCACCCCGGTGTTGAAGAGCATCTGGGATGGTGGCCCTATATGACCAGTCAAACAACAACTTCTGTCTAGAAGTGAGTCATTAAATGTGCCCAGGTGATGAGACTTGGTCCCTGACTTCAGGGAGCTCAGGGTCTATGGCGGGGAGATGGGCAAGAAAAACAAAGTATAATAAATGGAAAACGATGGGGAAAGAAATGTCTACCACTTGGAAGCAAAGAGAAAGAAGCACCATCTGCACCTGAGTGGAAGGGTTGTGGAGGAAGACTTTAGGGAGGACATGCCTGTGAGGTCTCCACCTTATAATGAGGCTCCTTTATGCTGTCTTTGGGCTTCCCAGGTGGCACTAGCCGTAAACAACCCAGCTGCCAATGCAGGAGATGCAGGAGACTCAGGTTCAATCCCTGGGTCAGGAAGATCCCCTGGAGAAGGGCATGGCAACCCACTCCAGTATTCTTGCTGGAGAATCCCCATGGACACAGGAGACTGATGGGCTACAGTCCATAGACTTCCTCAGAGTCAGACACGTCTGAGGTACTTAGCAGCAGCAGCTGGTATTCTTGCCTGGAGATCTCCATGGACAGAGGAGCTTGGCGGGCTGCAGTCCATAGGGTTGAACAGAGTTAGACACGACTAAAGAGACTTCACACGGCACAGGCATGCTCTCTTTAGGTTATGCATGTGTGCTAAGTTGCTTCAGTTATGTCTGACTCAGTGCGACCCTGTGGACTGTAGCCTGCCAAGCTCCTTTGTCCATGGGATTCTCCAGGCAAGAGTACTAGAGTAGGTTGCCATGCCCTTCTCCAGGGCATCTTCCCAAACCAGGGATTGAACCCATGTCTCTTATGTCTCATGCATTGGCAGGCAGGTTCATTTTTAGGTTGAGCTGGATGCAAATGCTCAAGCATTATAATATGGTCCCACATGTCCAGGAAAGAAGTTCCCACCATGTATAATGGATGAGAAGAGAAGATGGTGAGGATTCCTTTCAAGGATAAGATACCAGAGTGGTTTTATAAAATCTCTAGATTCCATTTTTTATCACTATGGTTCAAACCTCTTTTTTTTTTAATTGTAATACAATTATAGTTGATCGACAATATCATGTAAGTTTCAGGTGTACAGCACACTGATTCAGTTATATCTATCTATCTATATATCTATATCTATGTGTACAATGCGGGAGACCCGGGTTCAATCCCTGGGTCGGGAAGATCCTCTGGAGAAGGAAATGGCAACCCACTCCAGTACTCTTGCCTGGACAATCCCATGGATGGAGGAGCCTGGTAGGCTACAGTCCACGGGGTCACAAAGAGTCAGACACGACTGAGCAACTTCACTTTCACTTTCTTTCTTTTTATATATATATATATATTCTTTTTCAGATTATTTTCCCACATAGGTCATCCATAACACCGAGTACTGTTCCCTATGCTATACAGCAGGTCCTTGTTGGTTCCCCACTTGGTTTTGATGTCATAGATGTCATCTTCCTCCTTCCCCATTTTTTTCTCCTCCTCCTTATGTCCCTTTGGTGCTGAAGTGTTAGTGTTTTGTATTTTAGAGGGCAATTATTTGAAGAAGGTCAATCACTTACTCTTCTGTCCTATCCCTTCATACCTCTATCAGTCTATTTATTTTTAAAGATTCCCTGGGGGAAAAAAAAATAGAGTAAATCAGGAACTCTCTAATGAACCAGTTTTCAGAAAATTCCAGCAAGAATCTTGAGGAGATAATTGTATACCAGGGGAGAAAATTGGGCGTGCATGCCGTAGCTCCACCAGAAAGAAAGTGTTTCAAAGTGGGTGGTGTCACCAAACATTATTTGGACTCAATAATTATGAACTCAGTAATTATGAATAAAGTGATGTTTGCATTTGAACAAATAATTTCTAATTGAGTTGTTCATTAAGTGATTGAGTGCAGGAACCATGATAAAGGAGACCAAATGGGAAAGGCTCAGACAGGAGGGCAGTGATTCGTTGTGGAAGGTGAGAAATGCGCAACTCTTGGGTCTTATTTGCCTTCAGCTGTTCCAGAAAGGGGTGGCGTGGCCAGGAGCCAGCAATGCCCAGAGCACCAGTGAGAGCCCACTTCTTCACAGAGGTTTACAAAGCACTTTCCCACACCCCATCTTGTTTGATCTCACCCCACTGTCCTGAGAAGACAGGGCGGGTGCTCCTGTTTGTCTCTGTTTGCAGCTGCGGAAACCGAGATTCCAGTGACTCACCCAAGGTCACGGGACAGGGGCCGGAAGGGGACTCACTTCAGGCCAGCTCCTCTGACTTTCATTCCTATGTTCAGGCCACCCTGCTTCTCAGAACCTTCCAGGAGTTTCAGCTCATGTCAAGAGACTAGGCACTGAGGACATGTATAAATGAATGTGTGTGTGTGTTCAGTTGAGTCTGGCTCTTTGCGACCCCGTGAACTGTAGCCCACCCGGCTCCTCTGTCCATGGGATTTTCTAGGCAAGAATAGTGGAGTGGGTTGCCGTGCCCTCCTCCAGGGGATCTTCTTGACCCAGGGATGGAACCCGCACCTCCTGCACCTCGAGTCACCTGGGAAGCCCATGTGTTAACATAGCTGGTACGCTAATGGGTGTAAAATGATGGCACAAAAATGACCTGACCTTTTGGAGCTCAGGAAGTGGGCATGGTGATGCTGCTGGCAAGGCCCAGAAGGGCAGCTGTTTGCAGCTCAGGCTCACAGCGGCCAGTGCCTCACTTGCCCCTCCAGGCAGGGGAATCCAGAGAAAGAGACTCCAGAGAGGTGGCTCTCACAGCAGACAGACCAGAGACAGAGTGACCAGGAGAGTTCAGTTGATGAATTCTGGATATAGACTGTTCTTTGACGATGCACATAAGGCGATACTTAGGGCCCTCTGTGGTTAGCAAGAACAGATGCAGAGCAGGAAGCCAGCACCCGGCTCAGATTCAGAGACTGGAGAGCAGAGTGGGGCATGCAGACTGAAGACGCATCTTTCTGACACCTTATTGTTGAAGGGGCTCCCTGGTCTATGAGAGAGGAGAACACTAACTGTATCAGCCCCACTAACCCTTTCAAAGACTTCCTCCATTGACCAGAGGGTGCCATGCAAATTTCTTAAGAGGGTCCTCAGTACCCTCTGAGGCCCCACCCTTGATTACTTCTTCAGCCTCAGGTCTCATCCCACTCCACGCCTCACACATACAGCCCCCAATCAGCTGACACCGTCACCATGGCTCTCCAAATATTTACGACTCCACCTCCTTAACTCTCTCCTGCTTCTAGGCCCTGCCCCATGCTGTTCTGTGTACCAGCTTCACTTCCTCCTTCCTGTCCCAACTGTTGTTGTTGTCTTTCAGCCACTAAGTCCTTCCTGACTCTTTGTGACCACATGGACTGCAGCCCGCCAGGCTTCTCTGTCCTCCACGATCTCTTGGCCCGTGCTCCAATTCAATTCCATTGAATCGGCGATGCTGCTTAACTATCTCATCCTCCGCCGCCCCCTTCTCCTTTTGCCTTCAGTCTTTACTCCTACTCATCCTCCAGGTGGTGACCTAAAGGTCACTTTCCACAGGAAGCTTCTCTCCATCACCTCTTGGCCTTTTCTAGGCGAAGTCGGCCAGCCACACCCACCCACACTGGTTTCTGTGCTTCCTCAAATGTCACTGTGAGTCCTTGATTCACAGAGCCCATCCTCGAATCTGGCAATTGCTTGATAGAAACAGGGACAGCTAACCTGCTCACTATGTTAACCCCAGACCAGGCATTGTGGTGTTTGTGGAATGATGAGCTGGATTAATTCTTTAATTAGTTTAGCAGGTAGTAAAATCTTGGGAACAAAAAGCATGTCTCCTCCACAGATGCTAAGTTCAGTTAGTCTCAGTTCAACAAAGCCGGACAAGCCCTCCAAGAGCATGTTACATAAACCCCCGAATGGACCTTGTGTCAAAATTCTGCTGCCAAAGTGAACAAGAGTCCTATTTAGAAAATTCTGTCTTAAGAAGGCTTATTTCTATCTGGGTGGGATCCAAGTTTTACTGAGGGCTTTAAATAATTGGGGAAAGACATTATCTTTGGAAACTCTTTAAAATCCAACCTCTGTCCCTTGATTCTTGCCAAATCTCTCCCACAGTTCACATTAAATGGATTACCCTGTCTTTAATCACATACTAAATGTCTGCATCTGTGGTTGGCATCAGCTAGCTCTGAGGCAGCTGCAATCGACTCATACATGTCCTGCTACTAAAGCAGGAGGAATATTAGGTAACGAGCTCAAGTAGTGAGTGAGAACAAGATCTTAATTTACTCAGTCAGTCAACTCTATCTAAGAGTCAGTTATTTTCTAGGTATTAAACTGAGATAAATATGACATATTGCTTTTCTCTGGAGGGAGCTCTCTTTAAAAAGTGTTTGGAGGACTAAAAATTTCTTATAATTGTATAGTCTCTGCTTCTCAGACTTTCATGTGTAAATGAACTCAGGTGGAGACCATGATGACTTGAGATTCTCTCAGTAGGTTTGGCATGGAGCCTGAGACTCTGCATTTCTGACAAAGCTCCTGAATGACACCAACGCTGCTGGTCTGGGGACTGCACTATGAGCAGAAAGCATCACAATATGATCTAAACAGAAAGACAATAAGCATATGCTCATTATCGCATTTGATTCCCATAAAAATTGCTGGGAAGGACTTTTCCAGCAGTCTAACGGTTAAGACTTCACATTCCAATGCAGGGGATGTGGGTTCAATTCCTGATCTGGGAGCTAAGATCACACAAGCCTTGCAGCCAAGGAAGCAAAACATAAAACAGAAGCAATATTGTAAGAAATTCAATAAAGACTAAAAATGGTCCACATCAAAACATTGTTTAAAAAAAAATGCTGGGAGTGGATAAGGGAGATACTTTATGACCCTTTTGCAAATAAAACATTGAGTCCAGGAGAAATACTACTTTTCTCAGTGGTGTCACTATGAATCAACCAATAGTTAAGATCAAGATTAATTTACTTATACCCAGGACCTCAAATCCCCAACTTAACCCTTTACAGGCTCCCTACCCTTGGCTGCTGGTCACAGCCATGATGCTCTTCTGCCTCGGGACAAGACCTCGTATCCATCAGGTGGCTGATTAAGCCCCAGAGTAACACAATGGCAATCATAGCCCTCTCCTCTGTGATTGGCCTTCGCTGACCATCATGAGTTTGACCACTCCCAAGAAAATGGACAGAAGACACCTGGGAGCAGAATAAGAAGGGGTTTATATTCTAGAAGCACCTATTCCCTCTGGGTATCAGCAAGATCTCTGTGCACACATCATCTCTGCCTCTGCACTTCTGTGGGGTCCCTACTCAAGTTACTCACAGATGACAAGCCACACTCCTAAGGGGAATGGAAGAGAACTGCCCCTGAGGGGCACCTGTTATGTTTAGGACATAGCTCAGATGTTTCCCCTGAGCTACCTCATTCGGTATGTGCAGTGTGGGAAAAGACCATCACTTGAGCACTCATTGATTCATTTAACAGTCATTAAGGACCACTTATGGGGCTTCTCTGGTGGCTCAGTGGTAAAGAATATGCCTGAAATGCAAGAGACACAGGAGATGCAGCTCTGATTCCTAGGTCGGGAAGAAGCCCTGGAGGAGGGCATGGCATCCCACTCCAGTATTCTTGCCTGGAGGATTCCACGGACAGAGCAGGCTGGTGGTCTACAGTCTATGGGACTGCAAAGAGTTGGACACGACTGAAGAGGTTGAGCACATCACAGCACAGCAAGGGTCACCTGTATTCTAGTCACTGAATATTGATAAATAGAGATAAAACTCATTCCTTCCCTTCAAGCTAGTCTTGCAACAGGTAAGTTACATGCCAAAATGACCCCGCTAGAAAGTGTGCCTCAGGAACAGAAAACCACTATTTGCCCAGCTTAAATTCATCACTTTTTTCCAACCTTAATGAACTTTAGGTTTCTATATAGAGATGCTCTATATAGTAAGCAAAAATAAGACCCAGAGCTGACTGAGGCTCAGATCATGAACTTCTTATTGCGAAATTCAGACTTAAATTGAAGAAAGCAGAGAAAACCACTAGGCCATTCAGGTATGACCTAAATCAAATTCCTTACGATTATACAGTATAAGTTGCAAATAGATTCAAGGGATTAGATCTCATAGACAGAGTGCCTGAAGAACTATGGATGGAGGTACATGATTTTGTTCAGGAAGCGGTGATCAAAACCATGCCCAAGAAAAAGAAATCCAAAAAGGCAAAATGGTTGTCTGAGAAGGCCTTACAAATAACTGAGGAAAGACGAGAAGTTAAAGGCAAAGGAGAAAAGGGAAAATAAGCCCATCTGAATGCAGAATTCCAAAGAATAGCAAGGAGAGATAAGAAAGTCTTCCTAAGTGATCAATGCAAAGAAACAGAGAAAAGCAATGGAATGGGAAAGAATGGGGATCTCTTTAAAAAAGTAGAGATAGAAAGGGAATATTTCATGCAAAGATGGGCACAATAAAGGACAGAAATGGTATGGACCTAACAGAAGCTGTTAAGAAAAGGTGGCAAGAATACACAGAAGCTATGCTAAGTCACTTCAGTCGTGTCCGACTCTGTGCGACCCCATAGACGGCAGCCCACCAGGCTCTCCCATCCCTGGGATTCTCCAGGCAAGAACACTGGAGTGGGTTGCCATTTCCTTCTCCAGTGCATGAAAGTGAAAAGTGAAAATGAAGTCGCTCAGTCGTGTCCAACTCCTAGTGACCCCGTGGACTGCTGCCTACCAGGCTCCTCCGCCCATGGGATTTTCCAGGCATGAGTACTGGAGTGGGGTGCCATTGCCTTCTCCGGAAGAACTATGCAGAAAAGATCTTAATGACCCAGGTAACCATGATGGTCTGATCCCTCACCTGGAGTCAGACATCTTGGAGTGCGAAGTAAAGTGGGTCTTAGAAAGTATCACTACAAATAAAGCTAGTGGAGGTGATGGAATTCTAGTTGAGCTATTTCAAATTCTAAAAGATGATGCTGTGAAAGTGCTGCACTCAATATGCCAGCAAATTTGGAAAACTTAGCAGCGGCCATAGGAGTGGAAAAGGTAAGTTTTCATTCCAATCCCAAAGAAGGGAAATGCCAAATACTGTTCCAACTACCACACAATTGCACTCATTTCCCATGCTAGCGAAGTAATGCTCAAAATTATCCAAGTTAGGCTTCAACAGCACATGAATTGAGAATCTCAGATGTTCAAGCTGGTTTAGAAAAGGCAGAGGAACCAAAAATCAAATTGCCAACGTCTGTTAGATCATAGAAAAATCAAGAGAGTTCAAAAAAAACATCTGCTTCATTGACTTGGCTAAAGCCTTTGACTATGTGGATCACATCAAACTGTGGAAAGTTCTTCAAGAGATGGGAATACCAGACCTCACCTTACCTGCCTCCTGAGAAATATGTATGCAGGTCAAGAAGCAACAGTTAGAATAGAACATGGAACAGCATACTGGTTCCAAATTGGGAAAGGAGTGCATCAAGACTATATACTGTCACCTTGCTTATTTAACTTATATAGAGTAAATCAATGCGAAATGCCAGGCTGGATGAATCACAAGCTGGAATCAAGATTGCAGGGAGGAATATCAATAACCTCAGATATTCAGATGACACCACCCTTATGACAAAAAGCAAAGAGGAACTAAAGAGCCTCGTGATGAGGTGAAAGAGGAGAGTGAAAAAGCTGGCTTAAAACTCAACTTTCAAATAACTAAGATCATGGTATCCAATGCCATCATTTCATGCAAATCGATATGGAAACAGTGACAAAATTTATTTTCGTGGTCTCCAAAATCACTGAAGATGGTGACTGCAAACATGAAATTAAAAGACATTTGCTTATTGGAAGAAAAGCTATGACAAAACCTAGACAGCATATTAAAAATCAGAGACACTGCTTTGCCGACAAAAGTCCATAGAGGCAAAACTATAGTTTTCCAGTAGTTATGTGTGGATGTGAGATTTGGACCATAAAGAAGGCTTAGCATGGAAGAATTGATGCTTCTGAATTATGGCGTTGGAGAAGACCTTTGAGATTTCCTTGGACTGCAAGGAGATCAAACCAGTCAATCCTAATGTAAATCAATCCTGAATATTCATTGGTAGGACTGATGCTGAAGCTGAAGCTGCAATACTTTGGCCACCTGATGCGAAGAACTGACTCATTGGAAAAGACCCTGATGCTGGGAAAGATTGAAGGCAGGAGGTAAAGGGGATGACAGAGGATGAAATGCTTGGATGGCATCACTGCCTCGATGGACGAGAGTTTGAGCAAGCTCTGGGTGATAATGAAGAACAGAGAAGCCTGGCGTGCTGCAGTCCTTGGGGTGGCAAAGAATCTGGCATGACTGAGTAACTTAACAATGATGAACTTTTAAAAACTGGCTTAAAACTCAACATTCAAAAAACTAAGATCATGGCATCTGGTGCCATCAGTTCCTGGCTAATGAAAGTGAAAGTGAAAGTGAAAGTCGCTTAGTTGTGTCCAGCTCTTTGTGACCCCATGGACTACAGTCTATGAAATTCTCCAGGCCAGAATACTAGAGTGGGTAGACTTTCCCTTCTCCAGGGGATCTTGCCAACCCAGGAATCAAACCCAGGTCTCCCTCATTGCAGGTGGATTCTTAACCAGCTGAGCCACAAGGGAAGCTTCAATGGCAAATAGATGGGACAAATTGGAAACAGTGACAGAGTTTATTTTCTTGGGCTCCAAAATCACTGTGGATGGTGACTACAGCTACAAAATTAAGACACTAGCTCCTTGGAAGAAAAGCTATGACAAACCTAGATAGCATATTAAAAAATAGAGACATCACTTTGCCAACAGAAGTCTGTATTGTCAAAACTATTATTTTTTCAGTAGTCATGTAGGGATGTGAGATTTGGACCATAAAGAAGGCTGAGCACAGAAGAATTGATGCTTCTGAACTAAGGTGTTGCAGAAGACCCTTGAGACTCCCTTGGACAGCAAGGAGATCAAACCAGTTAATCCTAAAGGGAATCAGTCCTGAATATTCATTGGAAGGACGGGTGCTGAAGCTGAAGCTCCAATACATTAGCCTGATGTGAAGAGCAGACTCACTGGAAAAGACCCTGATGCTGGGAAAGATTGGGGGCAGGAGGAGAAGGAGGCGACTGAGGATGAGATGGTTGGATGGCATCATTGACTCTATGGACATGAGTTTGAGCCAACTCTGGGAGATGGTGAAGGACAGAAAAGCCTGGTGTGCTGCAGTCCATGGGATCACAAAGACTTGGACATGACTTAAGGACTGACCAATGAACTCTGGAGGACAACAGCCCTCGTCATCTTGAAGATCTGTTAATGATCCAGAGATTATGATTCGGCAAGTCTGTGAGAGGCCCAGCCAACTACATGTTCACAATCACACTGAGTGATTCAGGTTCCAGCAAACTGCAGATCACACATTGAGAACAGGACTTGTGACCAACTGTAGAAGTCAGACAGGACTGGAAACTGCTTGGTGTGGATAGAGGAAAGATGGTCCCACGTTGGAGACGTGGAGCTGACTGAAAAGAAGAGGGCTGTTATTGCATGCAACCACATTTGAAAACAACATAACAACTGTCGCATGGGAGCTCAGGAATGCAGCCGTGCTAGAATGCTGCAGGGCTGGCAGGGTGTGTGGGTAAGGCGGCTCATGAGAACCACCCCATGCCACTCACATCACATCATGTTATTATGCTTGGTGTTCCTTCGTGCCAATGACCTGCCATATGATTATCACGTTGTGGTTTTCAGCCCCACAGTCTTAAGGCATGAGTCACTTGGATCCTGGATGAACACAATAGTACACACCCCTACTAACCAAAGAGTTAGGACTAACCCTGTGTACCAGGACCCCAAGGGAATCACCTGCAGCCACCAAGTTGAACACAGAAGAGGGGAACAATGAACCCATGTTGACAGATGCACTGATCCCAGCTGGACAGACTCAGGACGACTGAGGTAGTGAAAAGAGCCCTAGGCTGAGAGCTGAGAGGGCTGGGTTATATGGATCTAACCATTATCTGATTGCAGGAGCCTCAGTAAGTCATGGAGAAGGCAATGGCACCCTACTCCAGTACTGTTGCCTGGAAAATCCCATGGATGGGGGAGCCTGGTGGGCTGCCATCTATAAGGTCGCATAGAGTCGGGCATGACTGAAGCGACTTAGCAGCAGCAGCAGCAGCAGTAAGTCATGGCTCCACTCCAGGTCACAGTGTCCTCATGAGTGAAAGGCTTTCAGCTCTGGTTTTCTGAAAGTCTTCCACTTGGCTAATGGGAAAAAGCCCTTGCTCATCTTTTCTCATTACATCCTTCACTCCTGGAAGGCTGGCCCACTCCTTAGAAAGTGTCTGAAAAAAAAAAAAAACAAAGTGTCTGAGTCTCTCTCATTCCACAGCCCACCTCCCCCTCCCCTACTCCTCCTCTTTGCAAGATTACTGAGCTATGTCATAGAATCAAGAAGATTTGACCCAGAAGGAGAAAGCAAATGGACATATTTCAACAACAAGAGTTTGTAGCTTTTCTTTCTAGGATGTTACGATTACTTTAAGTCTGTACCACCACCAGCCAAACTCTGTGTTTTTCTATTTTAATTCTTAAATTCTAGGAGAGGGAGAATCCCACTGGCGCAGATGGAGTTGTATGTCTATTCCTGGCTCAATCAGGTGTAGCCAGGTGGGCAGGGTCACTAAATGGAAACATGGCCAGTTATCCTCCATGGCACGTGAGATACAGTTCCCAGGGAATGGGGTAGCCATGTCAGGGCTGCAAGGCAGAATTCCTGGGAGACCTGAGCCTTTCCTGTCCTTTCAAGTATTTCCAACTTCTGTTCATACTTGTCCTTTCCCCGGCCATCAGAGCACCGCCCTAGATCCTCTGCAATGCACACACGAGCTACTGCGTCCTCCCATATGTCATTCTCTCCATCCCCAGAGGGCGGCCCTCCTCGGAGCTCATGAATTCTGGAGCTGGTGGAGCGCACTACTATGATCCACCCTATCAGAATGCCATCCCACCACCACCACCCCCCAAGAATCCTGTAAATAAACCTTTAGGCTGCATTGACTATAAAGCAAAGGGTTGTGCTGGATGCTGGGGATAAAGATAAGCTCACCTGTACATATCGCTGATTCCAGGAGGGACATCAGGACAGAGACTAGGAAACAGGTAGCAACATAACACAACAGCTTCCAAGTGGTTTCAAAGGCTCAGTACAGAAAGCAGAGGATGACTTTGGGAAGGTGACACTCTCCTGAATAGTACCTTAGAGAAGAAGTAGAAGTTATCCAGAAGTACAGTATAGCAAGTACACTAGGCAGGAGGAAGAGCATGTGGAAGGCTTGACGGTTTCCCCACGATACAGCGAAGGAGAGGAACATCATATCTGAGGCCAGAAATCCAGTGAGGATGAGGCTGGAGGGCTGGGAAGGGGCTGGCCTGCGTCAGGCTGAATGGACCAGGCTGAAATCTGTGAAGTGCTAAGGGAGGAAGAGGGAGCAGAGGGAGACAGGAAAGCAGAGAGACCAGCAGGGAGGTGATGACAGTCATCCAGGTGAGAGGTTTTGAAGACATCCTACAAAGCACAGCTGAAGCTGAGACCTAAAAGACAGGAAGGAACCAACTACAGAAAGATCACAGTGAAGAAAATTCCAGAAAGAGAAAGACAAAAAAATCAAAAGTCGGGCTTCCCTGCTGGCTCAGTGGTTAAGGATCCATCTGCCAATGCCAGGAGACACGGGTTCAATCCCTGATCCAGGAGGATCCCATACGACTCGGAGCAACAAAGTCTGGCACCACAACTACTGAACCTGTGCTCTAGATAGAGCCTGTGCTCTGCAACAAGAGAAGCCATTGCAATGAGAAGGCCGTGCCCCGCAACTAGAGTAGACCCTGCTCTCCACTCTAAAGAAAGTCCACAGTAACGAAGACCCAGCCCAGTCAAAAGTAAAATAAATAAATGTTAAAAAAAAAAAATCAAAAGTCCCCAAGAAGGGAAACTGCATGGCTTCGTGAAGGAATAGAAAGTAGGCTAGTGAGTGGCTTGTGGGCTTCCCTGATAGCTCAGTTGGTAAAGAATCCACCTGCAGTGCAGGAGACCCCGGTTCAATTCCTGGGTCAGGAAAATCCACTGGAGGAGGAATAGGCTACCCACTCCAGTATTCTTGGGCTTCCCCTGGGGCTCATCTGGTAAATAATCTGCCTGCAATGTGGGAGACCTGCGTTCGATCCCTGGGTTGGGAAGATCCCCTGGAGAAGGAAAAGGCTACCCATTCCAGTATTCTGGCCTGGAGAATTCCATGGACTGTACAGTCCATGGGGTCACAAAGAGTTGGATGAGACTGTGCTTTGTGAAATCACGACTGTGATTTCACTTCACTTAACTCAGTGGGTGGCTAAAGAAAATAAGGACAGTGAGGTCCAGGTGATAGGTAAAGACTGAAGTTGATCTAGTAAACTGGGAGAAGGAGTCTGGATTTTCTTTGGAGCGTTTTAAACAATCAGCTTACATGATCTCATTAACATTCACTTTTAAATTGTCTTCTTGCGCAGACAGTAGGCTGAGTGAAATCAAATCGGAACTGTTGATGTATTTCAGGAAAGAATGAGATCACCCTGGGATGAGGATGGTGAAGTGGCAGGGCAACATGGGCAGATCGGGAGGAGTTTTGTAGGTAAAATTGACAGGAGTGGCTGATATCTTAGACGTGGGATGGTGAGGGAAGGAAAGCAACCTTGTCTCATTGGCAAGGGCAATGGAATGCACAGCAGCACCATTTACCGAGGTGGGAAGACAGGCAAATGAATGAGGTTTTATTCCGAGGTAGGGGGACAGAGGTAATATGGAAATCAAGGGTTCTCTTTTGAATGTGTGATGTTTGAGATGCATTTTATACATCAAAGTGGAGGTGCCAGGTAGAAGACGGTTGTATAGACTTCCCTTTGTGGCTAGAGACATAAACTTGAGTTTCATTAGCCTGGAGATGGCATTAGAAGATATGGGACTGGATATGATTATCAGGAGAGTGAGACAGAGAAGACAAGGAGACTCAGGACCAAACCTTGCGAGTGTGCAACATTTTAAAATGAAGAACAGGAGGAAATCGAGGATCAATAGCCTGTGAGTTGGGAGTAAAGAGAGCCGTGGTTTCAGAGAAGCTGAAGCAGGGGTGGGAGAGGGGATTCGAATGTAGCTTAAGAAGAAAAAAAATGGCCAACTCTGTCTAATTTTGCAGAGGGTGAGCAAAATGAGAACTGAGAAATAACCATTGGATTTATACCCCCAACCCCTGGGCCCACAACCAGCACAAACTAGATGCTCAGTAAACAAAAGCTGAATGAACTAACTGAAGACTGCACGCAGGGCTGGCAATATTTTTGGTTTCCAGGGTGCCACTTCTCATCCTGCTTCCTCGGTGACAGACATTGATAATCAATTACTGCATTGTTGTTGTTGTTGTTGTTTTAAAACCAGTTTCAGCCC
This sequence comes from Bubalus kerabau, assembly GCF_029407905.1. Taxonomy (NCBI): domain Eukaryota; kingdom Metazoa; phylum Chordata; class Mammalia; order Artiodactyla; family Bovidae; genus Bubalus; species Bubalus kerabau. The sequence goes on from NC_073630.1 coordinate 114,222,788, forward strand.
CCAAATCCTTCAACTCTAGGCAAACACTGTCAAGTAATTGGAATGGTCATGCAAATTTAAGCCGATTTGCAGCTCCTGGTATAGACTACAGAGTCTGGACACATCTTTCTATCAGAGCTATTCAACAATGGAGTCTTACAGGGGCAGCTTCGGGAGCGACCATGGACCATCTGCAAGGGGCCCTGCAGAGGGAATTCCTACTTAAATGAGGACTGAGCCAAGTGATACTTAGGCTCCTAGAAGAATCCACAGTTCAGTTGGTGGTCCTCCTTCCCCCCTCCCCCTCGCAGCAGCTCAAAACACAAAGAGAAAAATCCAACCCAGCCTAGGTTAATACGTGGAAATCAAATATTTTTTAGAACTTCCTCCTATGCATTCCTTCTCTCTCTTATCTTTATTGGCCTCCTGAATGCCTTATCTGCAAAGGCAAGATTCTGTTCTAAATCTCTGTCTGTGAACACAATTACCAATTCTGCTTCCTCCACCAGGTAAAAATGAATCACTGAACGCCAGACGTTACCTTAACTCATCCACCCGGCCATAGGCAGACTGGCTTCATCCCCAAATGATGTACGCCCCCACATAAAATAAGACCAGACGGCTTCATTCTTCTGTCCAAACGCACTGAGCATTATGGAGAGACATCTGCTGCAGACAAATCTTGGGTCTTTGGAGCCCTTAATATTTTAACATTTATTCCTCTCCACCACCTGGAGGCTCCTGAGTCCATTTGTGGACTTTTCCACCTCACGCTGCCTTGCAAGCTAATGAGCAGTTGGGTCATAGGCATGCAAGTTGTGGCTCTTCTAGTAAAATCCATGCATCCATATTGCAGCAGAAAAGACAGAGAATTCACCATCAGGAGTTTCTTGGTACCTGCCAACTTGTCTTAGCTTGAATAACTGCTTCAACAAACACGTTCTGTCTGCCAGATTCTATCCTACCAGGTTTCTAGAAGAGAATTTAGAGGCACAGCAAGGAATAAGATATAGTCCCTTTTCCCACCTGGGGCTCATGAAGGGGCCTTAGACATCCCACACGTCCCTCTGAAGGAAGGCAAGATGCTGCGTGTATGTGCATATAGGTCTCCAGTGGGCAGCCTGTCATTGTCCCTGGATTCTGCATCCAAAGAGATTAGAGGTCGATGGGACGCTAAAGCCAGCTTTGACAGCTCCCTTTCCTTCATCCCCAAGCACATACAAATCAGTCACCAAGGCTTGTCAGTTTTATTCCCCTAAATTGCTGTAAATCTAGTCCCTTGTCTCCATGCCCCCACCCTACCTGAAACTACCCTTATCTCCATGGGTAACTAAAAATGGCCCCCTTGTGGCCTCCCCATGGTGTCTTTTCCCTTCTCCATCTATTCTCCAAACAACATCTAGAATGTATTTTCAGATCTCTAATCTGATCATTTCAATCCTTTGCTTCAGTGTTCAGTTCAGTCACTCAATCATGTCCGACTCTTTTTGACCCCATGGACTGCAGCACACCAGGCTTCCCTGTCCATCACCAACTCCTGGAGCTTGCTCAACTCATGTCCATCGAGTCAGTGATGCCATCCAACCATCTCATCCTCTGTTGTCCCCTTCTCCCCCTGCCTTCAATCTTTCCCAGCATCAGGGCCTTTTCCAATGAGTCGGCTCTTCGCATCAGGTAGCCAAAGTATTGGAGCTTCAGCATCAATCCCTCCAATGAATATTCAGGACTGATTTCCTTTAGGGTGGAGTGGTTTGAGGTCAGTCATAGAGGGAAACTGAAGGCCTCAGATCAAAGGGAGGAAAACAGGGGGCAACAGGCATTGCTGACAAGTTGCCTTCTTGCATTGCTGCAAGAAGGACAAGTATGAAGGCCTGAAACCACAGAAAGGAGCAGAGGTTTGTGGAGGAACTGGAAAGTGAGTGCAGTGGACATGGAAAGCCTACCCCCACCCCTCGCTAATTCTCCTTCTGGGAGGGAGGGACTCCTCGCCCCGATATTGTCTGCACTGAGCATGGAACCCTGAAGCCATCAGCTCCTTACTCATGGCCTCCGCTGCTGAGAACAGCCTGACCCAAGGTCTCCTGATTCAGAAGCACTAGCTGAGACTTGAGGTACCAACAGGGGACCTTTCTGGAAGCTTTCTAGCTCCAGGGAGCCCAGTGGGGCTGGCAGAGGCCATGGTGACCCTACGTCATCACAGCTTAACTTAATATTCCCTCCACCTTCCTTGCTCAGATGTTGGTCTTCCCACGGAGCACTGAACTCGGTATCAAAGTCAGCCTCAGTGAGGAGTGGATTTACAGCCTCCTGTAGGAGTGGTTTTTACACAGGAAAGCCAACTGGAAAGTGAGTTTGGGGCTAGATGGTGAAGATCCCCAGTGCTGTGTCATTAGACAGCAACTTTCCCTGCAAGCAGTGAGAAATGAGAGGCTGCTGAGGTTACAGCCCAGTATTGAAAGACCTTCCTGGTGACACAGTGGGAGAAGGAAAGGGACTTGGCAGGGGCCCTGGACCAGTCCAGGGAGGAGAAAAGTGAGGCACCAGCTGGAGAAGTGGTGGGTCATGGGGAGAAAGGCTGCAGTTGAGAAATGGAGAGGAAAAAACCATAGCCCCTGGGACACGGTGACTGTGAGCAGGGTAAGGTATGAGGAAAAATGACACAGAGGGAGTATGCTGAGTCCCAGGCATGGTGGGGAACACGGGGGACTTGGGTTGAGAGCAACATCTGTAGCTAACAGTGCTGCATTATATACTTAGCATTCTGCTGGGAGGAGAGATCTTATGTTAAGCATTTTATCACCAGAAAATAATAAATAAATAGAGAAGTAGGAACCACTGCAAGGAGATCCAACCAGTCCATCCTAAAGAAAATCAGAAAATCAGTCCTGAGTGTTCATTGGAAGGACTGATGTTGAAGCTGAAACTCCAATATTTTGGCCACCTGATGTGAAAAGCTGACTCATTTGAAAAGACCTTGATGCTGGGAAAGATTGAAGGCAGGAGGAGAAGGGGACAACAGAGGATGAGATGGTTGGATGGCATCACCGACTCAATGGACATGAGTTTGGGTAAATTCTGGGAGTTGGTGATGGACAGGGAGGCCTGGCATGCTGCGGTTCATGGGGTCACAAAGAGTTGGACACGACTGAGCGACTGAACTGAACTGAGAAACCACTGTGTAGAAAGAAAAAAAAGAAAGTGAAGTCGCTCAGTCATGTCCGACTCTTTGTGACCCATACAAGGCTCCTCCATCCTTGCCTGGATTTTCCAGGCAAGAGTACTAGAGTGGGTCGCCATTTCCTTCTTCAGGGGATCTTCCCCACCCAGGGATCAATCCCGGGTCTCCCTCATTGCAGGCAGATGCTTTATCATCTGAGCCACCAGGGAGAAGGTAGAGAATGTGTAGAGGATGAGTTATACTGACTGGTTATGGTTTCACAAGTGTACGCTTATCTCCAGACTCAGTCAATTATACACATGACGTAGATACAGCTCTTTGGATGTTAGTTATACCCCTATAGAGTGTTGTTTTTTTTTAAAGTATGTAGCAACCTGGAAGAGGAGTTCTTTCTCCTAAGTCTTTTTTTCAAGGCACTCCCAAGGAGTGGAGAATAAAACAGTAACTGGCATATTCCAACATCATTTAAATACATAATCAACCAGCAAAGTTTTATTTTTGAATTTTAATCATATGTTTTATTTAACCCAATGTATCCAAAATATTTTCTTTTCAGCAATCAATAGAAACATTACTGAGGTGTTTTTTTCCTTCTTTTTTGTTTCATTCTAAGTCTTCAAAATTTTTATAGCTGCCACTTCTGTATCTCCTAAGAGCTCTTTGTCATACAAGGTTAAACATGATTTTCTAATTAGATATCACCAAAATATCTGAAATAAGCCAGAAATGTGTTAAAAATATGGATTTTCATCTCTTCTCAGCCTTTTGGCTGAGATCAAGTGAAATAGGAGCTTTCATTTACCGCTATTCTGCCACACTGCATCCCCAGGAGACCGTGCCTTCAGACACTAAGAAGCGAGGCATGAAACTATCACGAATGGTGAAATATTTAAAGCTATTTTTATTTTCATATTATTCTTTGAAAAATCACTATTTGGTATATGAACTATGCATTTATAATGTATTTATATTTATTTATACGTTATATATTCTTAAACCAGCAATGCTTTATAAGAAATGAAGTGAAAGCACTCAGCTGTGTCCGACTCTTGGCAACCCCAGGAACTGTAGCCCGCCAGGCTCCTCTGTCAATGGGATTTCCCAGGCAAGAATACTGGAGTGGATTGCCATTTCCTTCTCCAGGGGTTTTTCCCAACCCAGGGGTCGAACCCGGGTCTCCTGCACTGCAGGCAGATTCTTTGCCATCTGAGTCACCAGGGGAGTCATCATCAAAATGATTGTTAAGATCTTGGGGGTTTTTCTTTGATAGGGTCAAATATTATGTTGCTAAAGAACATTTTCATGTCAGAGAGGTCTTCAAAGAAGCAAAGAACAAAAGGTATGGATTTGCAAAAGCAGAATACCAATGCTGTATAAATAACTTGTTATTGTTACTCAGTGGTGAAGTCATGTCTGACGCTTTGCAACTCCATGGACCAGCTCCTCTGTCCTTCACTATCTCCTGGAGTTGCCTCAAATTCATGTCCATTGAGTCAGTGATGCTATCTAGCCATCTCATCCTCCACAGCACCCTTCTGTTTTTGCCTTCAATCTTTCCCAGTATCAGGATCTTTCCCAATGAGTTGGCTCTTCACATCAGGTGGCCACAGTATTGGAGCTTCAGCTTCAGCATCCAGTAAGATACCATCATGAACGGGCATGAATTTGATCAAACTCCAGGAGATAGTGGAGGACATAGGAACCTGGCATGCTGCAGTCCATGGGTTGCGGAGAGTCAGACATGACAGTAGTGGCTGAACTATGATGACAAATATGTTCTGGTATAAAAATAAATGTTAATTTACCAATTTTGTGTTTACGCAACCCACTCCAGCATTCTTGCCTGGAGAATCCCATGGACAGAGGAGCCTGGCAGGCTACAGTCCATGGGGTCACAAAGAGTCAGACACAATTGAGTGATGGACCTGGCCACTAACGAGAAGCAATCTGTGCATCTGCATAAAGCCATATATTCTGATTTTTAAATGATTTTATGTTTCCCTATACACACTGGCTTTCTAGAACCTGCAGAAGATGCTAGTCTTCCTCTTGTCATTTTTTCCTAGGATAGGAACCAACCTTGAGCTGGGGTCTTAATTGCCTGTTTTGTATACAGAACCTCACTCAACCTTTCTGCAACCCTATAAGGGAAATATTACCATCCTCATCCTCCAGAGGGGAGGAAGCTAAGACCCAGAGCAGGGAAAAGATTTGCTCCAGTTGCCCAGCAAAGTGGTAGATCTGGGATTTTAATATGGATCTTTGGGCTCCAGGGTCCACGCTCTCACAACAAGACTGAATAAATGTTTGCTCCTTCCAACTCTCTTTTCTATAAATCTTACTCCAACCTTTTGAAGTGAATAATTGTTTGAGGAACAAGAAAGGTGCTTTTCTGCATCCTCATAGCAGAGAATGGCTCACCAAGCTGGGAGGCAGGGCCACAAGAAAGCTTGAGGGTCTCTCTGTACTTGCAGAGCTCTGGCTGTCCGATGGTGAAAACTCAGGGCTGACACCATGGCTCTTCAGCTACCCAAATGTGAGCCCAAGTGGAGAGAATGCTATTAGGAGGAAAAATCATACAGGTCATTTCAGAGTGAGCGATAGATGGAACTAACGTTATTGACAATGAAAAGTCTCAGTCGCAGAGAGACAAATGAGTCAGTAGTGAGTTTGCTGTTGAAACTGCATGCTCTCTGCTGTTACTCAAATACTTAAAGAAAAAAGAAATTTCTTGATCAACACATACAAAATTTGGGACTGAAAACCATGTAAAATGTAGAAGCAAAGCAACCTATATCTTATATTTTCAGTGCACACATGTGTAGGTGAGCATGCGCACACACAGACACTCTGATTTGTGTGCATAATTCCAGGCTTGCCATTCCCCTTTAAGAGTTGTGTGTGTGTGTGTGTGTGTGTGTGTGTCTTCTGTTAGCATTAGACCTTTCATAACCCAATCCCTGTTTCCCTCCTTGTAATGACCCTCTCTAGTCCCTTCATTAAATATCCAGATTCTACTGGTCATTTCAGAAGCAGTTGTAATCTCTGACTCAGAAATGCAGGTCATGTTTGCACACCAGTGAGAAGTTTAAGTGCTCCCCAATTTTAGTGGAGACAGGCATGTCCTCTTCATGTTGTATCAACCGTTTCTTTTTCTGAGAGTCTTTCTCAGCATGTAGTTCATACATCTATTATAGGGCTCGACATCATGCATTGCATTGCAAGTATTTCCAACCACCTCATAAACTCAGAAAATATTTGATGCATGAGAATGGACACATGGTAGCATCTTTGCCACTAAACTATGGGACTCGTAAGGGTAGCATCCTTATATTATTCGTTTTGCTCTTCTGTCTGTGTTTGGCATATTGTTTTGAACAAAGTAGGTGTTCGATGAGTATTAAAGGGATGTATTTGCATCCATCAGATTGCTACCAATGATCACAAATTTGTCATATTCTTCATGACACTGGGTGCCTCTTAAAAACAGAGGCAAACTGATTATCTGATAACACAGAGATCTTACCAGGCTGAAGGCGGAGCATGAGGAAATCCATGTGCAAGACTAACACAGATGCTGCTGCGTCAGATTATTCCAGCATTTAAAACTGCGTAGGATGTAGAACTGATGGAGCATCGAATGTGAGAGGACACCTTGACACCTGTGGGAAAGGAATCTTCTGGCCCATTTTGGTGAAGTCGAGTCATTCGTCTCGACCTTAGGAAGTTAATGCTGATGATAATAATAGCTACTGCCTTTTAGAAATTTATCGTGTGCCAGATGCTTACAAAGCCCTGTAGAATATTAGCACATTAAATGTGTCTCATTAGCCCCCACGAGGAAATAATTATTACTATTCACATTCCGTATCCCAATTTGGAGATTAAACTTCAACTCCAGTAATTTGCCCAAAGCTTCGGAACTGCTAGTTGAAGAGGGATTCAAATTCAGATCTGCTGCTCTCAAAGTCCAGACTCTAAGCTAGTCTGCTCTGTAAGTGAAATATGGACATTGGGTGATCATTTGAGTTGACTTGCAGGGGGGATCATCTACTACAGGGATCTCCAGCTTCCAGGATCTAATGCCTGACAATCTGAGGTGAAGCTGATGTCATAAAAATAGAAATAAAGTGTACAGTCAATCCAATGTACTTGAATCATCCCCAAACCATCCCCCATCCTGGTCCATGGAAAAACTGTCTTCTGCAAAACTAGTCCCTGGTGTCAGATGATTGGAGACCACCTATAGACCCTAGTCTCATTTTGCAAAGAAGAAAAATGAAATCCAGAGAGATGAAAAAAATGCAGAACTTAGAATCTCATGACCAAAATGTACTTTAAAATTCACTTAAACACCCTAACATCCAACTGCTGACTTAATATCTGCATTTGTTTTCAATAGCTTTATTGACATATGATTCACAAACCATACAATGTACCCATTTAAAGTTACAATTCAGTGGTTTTTAGAATAGTCACAAAGTTGTGTGACAGTCACCATATTCAAATTTTAAGACATTTTCATTCCCCTAAAAGAATCAATATAAGTCTGCATTTGACAATAAGGAGTTCATGATCTGAGCCACAGTCAGCTCCTAGTCTTGTTTTTGCTGACTGTATAGAGCTTCTCCATCTTTGGCTGCAAAGAATATAATCAGTCTGATTTCAGTGTTGACCATCTGGTGATGTCCAAGTGTAGAGTCTTCTTTTGTGTTGTTGGAAGAGAGTGTTTGTTATGACCAGTGCGTTCTCTTGGCAAAACTCTATTAGCCTTTGCACTGCTTCATTCCGTACTCCAAGGAGATATTTTCCTATTACTCCAGGTGTTTCTTGACTTCCTACTTTTGCATTCCAGTCCCCTATAATGAAAAGAACATCTTTTTTGGGTGTTAGTTCTAAACCTTTTCTAAAACCAGCTTGAACATCTGGAAGTTCATGGTTCACGTATTGCTGAAGCCTGGCTTGGAGAATTTTGAGCATTATTTTACTAGCGTGTGAGATGAGTGCAATTGTGTGGTAGTTTGAGCATTCTTTGGCATTGCCTTTCTTTGGGATTGGAATGAAAACTGACCTTTTCCAGTCCTGTGGCCACTGCTGAGTTTTCCAAATTTGCTGGCATATTGAGTGCAACACTTTCACAGCATCATCTTTCAGGATTTGAAATAGCTCAAATGGAATTCCATCACCTCCACTAGCTTTGTTCATAGTGGTGCTTTCTAAGGCCCACTTGACTTCACATTCCAGGATGTCTGGCTCTAGGTCAGTGACCACACCATTGTGATTATCTGGGTCGTGAAGATCTTTTTTGTACAGTTCTTCTGTGTATTCTTGCCACCTCCTTTTAATATCTTCTGCTTCTGTTAGGTCCATACCATTTCTGTCCTTTATCAAGCCCATCTTCACATGAAATGTTCCCTTGGTAACTCTAATTTTCTTGAAGAGATCTCTAGTCTTTCCGATTCTGTTGTTTTCCTCTATTTCTTTGCATTGATCACTGAAGAAGTCTTTCCTATCTCTTATTGCCATTCTTTAGAACTCTGCATTCAGATGCTTATATCTTTCCTTTTCTTCCTTGCTTTTTGCTTCTTTTCTTTTCACAGCTATTTGTAAGGCCTCCCCAGAAAGCCATTTTGCTTTTTTGCATTTCTTTTCCATGGGGATGGTCCTGATCCCTGTCTCCTGTACAATGTCAAGAACCTCCGTCCATAGTTCATCAGGCACTCCGTCTATCAGATCTAGTCCCTTAAATCTATTTCTCACTTCCACTGTATAATCATAAGTGATTTGATTTAGGTCATACCTGAATGGTCTAGTGATTTTCCCCACTTTCTTAAATTTAAGTCTGAATTTGGCAATAAGGAGTTCATGATCTGAGTCATAGTCAGCTGGATCATTGAAAAAGCAAGAGAGTTCCAGAAAAACATGTATTTCTGCTTTATTGACTAAGCCAAAGCCTTTGACTGTGTGGATCACAATAAACTGTGGAAAATTCTGAAAGAGATGGGAATATCAGACCACCTGACCTGCCTCTTGAGAAACCTATATGCAGGTCAGGAAGCAACAGTTAGAACTGGACATGGAACAACAGACTGGTTCCAAATAGGAAAAGGAGTACGTCAAGGCTGTATATTGTCACCCTGCATATTTAACTTATATGTAGAGTCCATTATGAGAAATGCTGAGCTGGAGGAAGCACAAGCTGGAATCAAGATTGTTGGGAGAAATATCAATAACCTCAGATATGCAGATGACACCACCCTTATGGCAGAAAGTGAAGAGGAACTAAAAAGCCTCTTGATGAAAATGAAAGTGGAGAGTGAAAAAATTGGCTTAAAGCTCAACATTCAGAAAACTCAGATCATGGCATCTGGTCTCATCACTGCATGGGAAATAGATGGGGAAACAATGGAAACAGTGTCACACTTTATTCTGGGGGGGCTCCAAAATCACTGCAGATGGTGACTGCAGCCATGAAATTAAAAGACACTTACTCCTTGGAAGCAAAGTTATGACCAACCTAGATAGCATATTCAAAAACAGAGACATTACTTTGCCAACTAAGGTCCATCTAGTCAAGGCTATGGTTTTTCCAGTAGTCATGTATGGATGTGAGAGTTGGACTGTGAAGAAAGCTGAGCACTGAAGAATTGATGCTTTTGAACTGTGGTGTTGGAGAAGACTCTTGAGAGTCCCTTGGACTGCAAGGAGATCCAACCAGTCCATCCTAAAGGAGATCAGCCCTGGGTGTTCATTGGAAGGAATGATGCTGAAGCTGAAACTCCAATACTTTGGCCACCTCATGAGAAGAGATGACTCATTGGAAAAGACCCTGATGCTGGGAGGGATTGGGGGCAGGAGGAGAAGGGGATGACAGAGGATGAGATGGCTGGATGGCATCACTGACTCGATGGACATGAGTTTGGGTGAACTCCAGGAGTTGGTGATGGACAGGGAGGCCTGGCGTGCTGTGATTCATGGGGCACAAAGAGTCGGACACAACTGAGTGACTGAACTGAACTGAAAAGAATCCCTGGGCTTCCCTGATTGCTCAGCTGGTAAAGAATCCGCCCACAATGCAGGAGACCCTGGTTTGATTCCTGGGTTAGGAAGATCCCCTGGAGGAGGGCATGACAACCTACTCTGGTATTCTTGCCTGGAGAATTCCCGTGGACAGAGGAGCCTAGTGGGCTACAGTTTGTGAGGTCACTAAGAGTCAAACACGACTGAGCAACTAAGCACAGTACAGCACAAATGAAAACCTATGTCCTTTAGCATGCAGCCCACATCCCAGCCCCAGCCCCAGTCCTAGGCCATCACTAATTTGTCTCTCTAAATTTTTCCATGGGGATCATTTCATGTAAATGGAGTCATACAGCATGTGTTTTTGTGTGACCGACTTTTTTGCTTAGCATAGCATCAGTTTTGACTATCTCAAAGTCATCTATGTAGCAAATTATTTGCAGCAATAAGAAACGGTTGGGGAGAGAGTACATTTTCTTGTTCAATCTTCATTAGCCCCACCCTGTAAGCTACCCCCAAACAAACACAATCTAAGTTAGAACAATGCGTTTGATATTTGTTGTGTGTTGAACTGTGATCCTCCCCACAAACTCATACGCTGGAGTCCCAAGCCCCAGGACCTCAGAAAGTGAGTTCATTTGTAAACTGGATCTTCGCAGAGGTAGTAAAATTAAGATGAAGTCCTTAGAATGGACTCTAGCCCAATGTAACTGGTGTCCTCACAAGAGGGGAAATTTAAAAACAGACACACACATAGTGGGAATGTGGGAAGACGGAAGTTTTGGCTCCACAGGCCAAAGAGTCCTCAGAAACCAGGAGAAGGGACGGGAGGTTTTCCCGCAGAATGAACCAACCCTGCTGACACCTTGGTTCTAAACTTGTAGCCTCCACAAATGTAAGATAGTAAACTTCTGTTGTTTAAACCACCCAGCGTGTGGTACTTCGTTACAGCAGTCCTAGCAAACTCATTCAATATTTAAACACAGCTTGTATAGGAGTCTTTGGGCTTCTCTTGGGGCTCAGTTGGTAAAGAATCTGTCAGCAATGCAGGAGACCTGGGTTCGATCCCTGGGTTGAAAAGATCCCCTGGAGAAGGAAAAGGCTACCCACTCCAGTATTCTGGCCTGGAGAATTCCACAGACTGTAAAGTCCATGGGGTCACAAAGAGTCAGACATGACTGAGCGCCTTTCACTTCACTTCACTTCTATAGGAATCTTCTAGTCAAGTACCCTGCCACTCTTACCCTCCTTCCCAGCCAAAATCTGCAGAATCGTCATTTCTCTAAAGTTAAATCCATGAGATTTTCACTCAGACTCGGCTTTCTTCCAGAGTTCCCTATCTCAGGCAAAGGCACTGCTATCCAAACTGTCATGCAACTTGTAATTCCAGAAGTCACCGTTTACTCCACCCTCCCTAATCACACACACACATACACACACACAGTTCTAGGCTAAGAGTTTCAAAAAAGGATTCTAACAAGTTTTTGAAGTCAAATAATTCCAACCCTGATGCTAGGAAAGTTTGAAGGCAAAAGGAGAAGAGGGCAGCAGAGGATAAATTGGTTAGATAGCATCACTGATTCAATTGACATGAATCTAAGCAAACTCCAGGAGACAGTGAAAGAACAGGGAAGCCTGAATGCTGCAGTTCATGGGGCCAAAGAGTCAGACATGACTCAGAACTGAACAACAAGAAGTTCCAATGCTGTTTAAAATATTCCAGATCTTTAAAATTAAACTTGCAAATTCCTTTATGAAATCAGCAGATTATTACCAGAACCTGAAAAAGAATAAAAGAAAATCAGAGACTCAGTAAAGAATATTCATACAAGCCTTAATCAAGTAATTGCTTGCCTGTGTGCTCAGTCATGTTCGATTCTTTGTGACCCCATGGACTGTAGCACTTTAGGCTTGTCTATCCATGGAATTTTCTAGGCAAGAATACTGGAGTGGGTTGACATTTCCTCTTCCAGGCTATTTAATACATTGCTGTATGAAAGAATAATATATCATGACCAAGCACAAATTTGTTCAAGAATGTAAGTCCACTTCCTCTCAACCTACTGGCCCAGAATGTTATCATATGAGATCAAGAATCTTTATAAGTTTTCTGGGCTCTGGACACTATGATTTTCCCTTTTGAAAATACACTAATAGTTTTGCCAAATTTCAGTCTATTGAAATGTCTGTCCACATGGAGAAATATGGATGCATATAAAACCCTCACTACCAACATTTAATGAAGGTGACAAGTTACATAATAGCAAAAAAAAAAAAAAAAAAAAAAAAAAACCTTTACCACATATGAATTTGAATTTTAAAACTGAAAATTCACTTACTAGGAAAAATTCTCCTGAAAAAAATCCCTTTAAGTCTGAAATTCAACCCAACTCAGTGTCACTGCTGATTATCCAGTGCTGTGTAACAAAGAATTCCCCAATAAAAGAATACGATTATTGCAACTTCCCTGATGGTTCAGTGGTTAAGAATCCACCTGCCAATGCAGGGGACACAGGTTCAATCCCAGGTCCAGGAGGATCCCACATGCCACGGAGCGGCTAAGCCCATGCACCACAACTACGGAGCCTACAATCTAGAACCTGTGCTCTGCAACAAGAGAAGCCACTGCAATGAGAAGCCCACACACCACGATGAAGAGCAGCCTTCCACTCGCTGCAACTAGAGAAAGTCCCTAGAAGATCTGCTGCTGCTGCTGCTGCTGCTAAGTCACTTCAGTCGTGTCCGACTCTGTGCGACCCCATAGACGGCAGCCCACCAGGCTTCCCGTCCCTGGGATTCTCCAGGCAAGAACACTGGAGTGGGTTGCCATTTCCTTCTCCATTGCATGAAAGTAAAAAGTGAAAGTGAAGTCGCTCAGTCATGTCCGACTCTAGCGACCCCATGGACTGCAGCCTACCAGGCTCCTCCATCCATGGGATTTTCCAGGCAAGAGTACTGGAGTGGGGTGCCATTGCCTTCTCCGCTAGAAGATCTAGCACAGCCAAAAATAAATGAATAAAGAAAAGAATGCTATTATCTTTCGTGGTCCAGTGGGTTGAGTGGGCTCAGCTGGTTCTCCCTCTGTTTCTCATGTGGCTCTCGCCTACTGACAGACCTAAAGGCTTGCCCGCATTGCTAAGTCCAAGATGGCTCACTCACATGACTGGCAATTGATGCAGGCTGTTGGCAGGGAGGTCAAAGGGGGTGGCTGACTAAGACATTCTCTGCAACTCGGACAGTCAGCACTAACAAAGAGGTAAGTCTAGGGGCTTTAACAGGCGCAAAAGCCAACAACTGAGTGTAGCAGTCCACAGTCATCTCCACTGTAACCTCTTCAGCACAAAGACACATCATCAGAAGCCCTTTAAAGTCACGGGAGCATTCTATGATATGACATTTGGAAGTCTGGCTCTCAGTCCTGTGTGGAGACCCCTGGGCCACCACTTCTGACATCCTTGGGGAGAGCACTTGGCTTTGAGTTGGACAAGTCTGGGTTCCCAGCTGAAAAGATTTGACAAATTGCTAAACCTCCTTTTTTAAACGGAGACAGCACTTTCCGACTTGCAGTATTGTAGTAAGATTAAAAAATTAAAAAAATTTTAAAATGTGTGAAGTACTTTGTACACTACCTGGTTTATGGTGAGGAATTAATGAATAATAATTATTGTCATTACCATAAATATAATCATCCTATAGAGAAAAGAAAGGCTATATTTGGAAAAAAGAAACAGTTTTCATATTTTGAACATCTATAGCCTAAGATCCCATATTTTGCCCATCTTTTATTTTACTGTGGGCTTTATTTTCATATAAAAAGCCAAATGGATTATTGGAATCACATTGTCTCATTTTGAGTCTTTTATGAGCATGTTTTCACTCTATGTAAGGTTCGCAATAAACTGTGGAAAATTCTGAAAGAGATGGGAATACCTGACCACCTGATCTGCCTCTTGAGAAATCTGTATGCAGGTCAGGAAGCAACAGTTAGAACTGGACATGGAACAACAGACTGGTTCCAAATAGGAAAAGGAGTACGTCAAGGCTGTATATTGTCACCCTGCTTATTTAACTTATATGCAGAGTACATCATGAGAAACGCTGGACTGGAAGAAACACAAGCTGGAATCAAGATTGCCGGGAGAAATATCAATAAGCTCAGATATGCAGATGATACCACCCTTATGGCAGAAAGTGAAGAGGAACTAAAAAGCCTCTTGATGAAAGTGAAAGAGGACAGTGAAAAAGTTGGCTTAAAGCTCAACATTCAGAAAACAAAGATCATGGCATCCGGTCCCATCACTTCATGGGAAATAGATAGGGAAACAGTGGAAACAGTGTCAGACTTTATTTTTCTGGGCTCCAAAATCACTGCAGATGGTGACTGCAGCCATGAAATTAAAAGACACTTACTCCTTGGAAGCAAAGTTATGACCAACCTAGATAGCATATTCAAAAGCAGAGACATTACTTTGCCAACAAAGGTCCATCTAGTCAAGGCTATGGTTTTTCCTGTGGTCATGTATGGATGTGAGAGTTGGACTGTGAAGAAGGCTGAGTGCTGAAGAATTGATGCTTTTGAACTGTGGTATTGGAGAAGACTCTTGAGAGTCCCTTGGACTGCAAGGAGATCCAACCAGTCCATTCTGAAGGAGATCGGCCCTGGGATTTCTTTGGAAGGAATGATGCTAAAGCTGAAACTCCAGTACTTTGGCCAGCTCATGAGAAGAGTTGACTCATTGGAAAAGACTCTGATGCTGGGAGGGATTGGAGGCAGGAGGAGAAGGGGATGACAGAGGATGAGATGGCTGGATGGCATCACTGACTCAATGGACTTGAGTCTGAGTGAACTCCGGGAGTTGGTGATGGACAGGGAGGCCTGGCATGCTGTGATTCATGGGGTCGCAAAGAGTCGGACACGACTGAGCAACTGGATTGAACTGAACTGAAGGTTAAAAAAAAAAGTGTGTGTGTGTATATGTGTAAGCACAGGGAAAGGATTAGAAGAATATATTTTAAAATGTTAAAACTGACCATCTTTTGATGATAAGATTAGTCATACCTTTGTGTTTCTCCCACTTTACAAAGTGTTTATAATAAACAACACTCTTAAACTCAAAAGAAAAAATAAAGTGTTTCCATGTATGTCAAACTTCTTGGCTAGATTACAAAATATAAAATACAATATAATCATTCTTCCTGCTGCCTTGTTGAGCCTATAAACAATGGAATATAGAATTCCTGTGGTTGAAATGGCCATTCATTTATTCTCCCTCATTTCTTCATTGACGGTCAACAAGCAGACACTGAGACCTGCAATTTGCTGAGCACTTTGGCAGACTCTTTGTGAGAGCTGGATGATAAAGAAAGCTGAGCACTAAAGAATTGATGCTTTTGAGCTGCGGTGTTGGAGAAGACTCTTGAGAGTCCCTTGGACTGCAAGGAGATCCAACCAGTCCATCCTAAAGGAAATCAATCCTGAATATTCATTGGAAGGACTGATGCTAAAGCTGACCCAATACTTTGGCCACCCGACGGGAAGAGCTGACTCATTTGAAAAGACCCTGATGCTGGGAAAGATTGAAGGCAGGAGGAGAAGGGGATGGCAGAGGATGAGATGGCTGGATGGCATCACCGATTCAATGCACATGAGTTTGGGTGGACTCCGGGAGTTGGTGATGGACAGGGAGGCCTGGTGTGCTCTGGTCCATGGGGTCACAAAGAGCTGGACACGACTGAGTGACTGAACCAAACTGAACTGAACTTTACAGACTCTGAAGATGCTTAGCTGAAATGAGATCCATAGCCCTCTTTGAAAACTCCACATGTTCCTGAAGCTTCTCCTGCTTGTCAAATTCCTGTGCAACCTTCTTTCAGCACACCCTTAAGGGTCTCCCTCTTTGTTGCCACGAGGGTGTGACTGCCCCTCTGCCCAGCTCTCTGCAGCCTGAGTTGTGTCAGAGGAAGCTGGGCAGGAATTCTTGCCCCCAGTGGATTGTGTGCTCAATGGAGGCAGGGATCGACCTCTCTCTGTGTCTCTTTTCACTCTGCTCATCCACTGGCCCTGTTTTTGTTGCTGTTTCGCCACTAAGTGATGCTTTCTAAGGCCCATTGGACTTCACATTCCAGGATGTCTGGCTCTAGGTAAGTGATCACACCTTTGTGATTATCTGGGTCGTGAAGATCTTTTTTGTACAGTTCTTCTGTGTATTCTTGCCACCTCCTCTTAATATCTTCTGCTTCTGTTAGGTCCATACCATTTCTGTCCTTTATCAAGCCCATCTTTGCATGAAATGTTCCCTTGGAATCTCTAATTTTCTTGAAGAGATCTCTAGTCTTTCCCATTCTGTTGTTTTCCTCTATTTCTTTGCATTGATCACTGAAGAAGTCTTTCCTATCTCTTATTGCCATTCTTTGGAACTCTGCATTCAGATGCTTATATCTTTTCTTTTATCCTTTGCTTTTCACTTCTGTTCTTTTCACAGCTATTTGTAAGGCCTCCCCAGACAGCCATTTTGCTTTTCTGCATTTCTTTTTCATGGGGATGGTCTTGATCCCTGTCTCCTGTACAATGTCTCGAACCTCATTCCATAGTTCATCAGGCACTCTATCTATCAGATCTAGGCCCTTAGATCTATTTCTCACTTCCACTGTATAATCATAAGGGATTTGATTTAGGTCATACTTGAATGGTCTAGTGGTTTTCCCTACTTTCTTCAATTTAAGTCTGAATTTGGCAATAAGGAGTTCATGATCTGAGCCACAGTCAGCTCCCGGTCTTGTTTTTGTTGACTGTATAGAGCTTCTCCATCTTTGGCTGCAAAGAACATAATCAATCTGATTTTGGTGTTGACCATCTGGTAATGTCCATGTGTACAGTCTTCTCTTGTGTTGTTGGAAGAGGGTGTTTGCTCTGACCAGTGCATTTTCTTGGAAAAATCTATTAGTCTTTGCCCTGCTTCATTCCATATTCCAAGGCCAAATTTGCCTGTTACTCCAGGTGTTTCTTGACTTCCTACTTTTGCATTCTAGTCCCCTATAATGAAAAGGACATCTTTCTTGAGTGTTAGTTCTAAAAGGTCTTGTAGGTCTTCATAGAACCGTTCAACTTCAGCTTCTTCAGCGTTACTGGTTGGGGCATAGACTTGGATTACTGTGATATTGAATGGTTTGCCTTGGAAACCAACAGAGATCATTCTGTTGTTTTTGAGATTGCATCCAAGTACTGCATTTTGGACTCTTTTGTTGACCATGATGGCTACTCCATTTCTTCTGAGGGATTCCTGCCTGCAGTAGTAGATATAATGGTCATCTGAGTTAAATTCACCCATTCCAGTCCATTTCAGTTCATTGATTCCTAGAATGTCAACATTCACTCTTGCCATCTCTTGTTTGACCACTTCCAATTTGCCTTGATTCATGGACCTGACATTCCAGGTTCCTATGCAATATTGCTCTTTACAGCATCGGACCTTGCTTCTATCACCAGTCACATCCACAGCTGGGTATTCTTTTTGCTTTGGCTCCATCCCTTCATTCTTTCTGGAGTTATTTTTCCACTGATCTCCAGTAGCATATAGGGCACCTACTGACCTGGGGAGTTCCTCTTTCAGTATCCTATCATTTTGCCTTTTCATGCTGTTCATGGGGTTCTCAAGGCAAGAATACTGAAGCGGTTTGCTATTCCCTTCTCCAATGGACCACATTCTGTCGAATCTCTCCACCATGACCCGTCCATCTTGGGTGGCCCCACTGGCATGGCTTAGTTTCATTGAGTTAGACAAGGCTGTGGTCCTAGTGTGATTAGATTGACTAGTTTTCTGTGAGTATGGTTTCAGTGTGGGCCTTAGAAAGCATCACTACGAACAAACCTAGTGGAGGTGATGGAATTCCAGTTGAGCCATTTCAAATCCTGAAAGATGATTCTGTGAAAGTGCTGTACTCAATATGCCAGCAAATTTGGAAAACTCAGCAGTGGCCACAAGACTGGAAAAGGTCAGTTTTCATTCCAATCCCAAAGAAAGGCAATGCCAAAGAATGCTCAAACTACTGCACAATTGCACTCATCTCACATGCTAGGAAAATAATGCTCAAAATTCTCCAAGCCAGGCTTCAGCAATATGTGAACCGTGAACTTCCTGATGTTCAAGCTGGTTTTAGAAAAGGCAGAGTAACCAGAGATCAAATTGCCAACATCTGCTGGATCATGGAAAAAGCAAGAGAATTCCAGAAAAACATCTATTTCTGCTTTATTGACTATGCCAAAGCCTTTGACTGTGTGGATCACAAGAAACTGTGGAAAATTCTGAAAGAGATGGGAATACCTGACCACCTGATCTGCCTCTTGAGAAATCTGTATGCAGGTCAGGAAGCAACAGTTAGAACTGGACATGGAACAACAGACTGGTTCCAAATAGGAAAAGGAGTACGTCAAGGCTGTATATTGTCACCCTGCTTATTTAACTTATATGCAGAGTACATCATGAGAAACGCTGGACTGGAAGAAACACAAGCTGGAATCAAAATTGCCAGGAGAAATATCAATAAGCTCAGATATGCAGATGACACCACCCTTATGGCAGAAAGTGAAGAGGAACTAAAAAGCCTCTTGATGAAAGTGAAAGTGGAGAGTGAAAAAGTTGGCTTAAAGCTCAACATTCAGAAAACGAAGATCATGGCATCCGGTCCCATCACTTCATGGGAAATAGATAGGGAAACAGTGGAAACAGTGTCAGACTTTATTTTTCTGGGCTCCAAAATCACTGCAGATGGTGACTGCAGCCATGAAATTAAAAGACGCTTACTCCTTGGAAGGAAAGTTATGTCCAACCTAGATAGCATATTCAAAAGCAGAGACATTACTTTGCCAACAAAGGTTCATCTAGTCAAGGCTATGGTTTTTCCTGTGGTCATGTATGGATGTGAGAGTTGGACTGTGAAGAAGACTGAGTGCCGAAGAATTGATGATTTTGAACTGTGGTGTTGGAGAAGACTCTTGAGAGTCCCTTGGACTGCAAGGAGATCCAACCAGTCCATTCTGAAGGAGATCAACCCTGGGATTTCTTTGGAAGGAATGATGCTGAAGCTGAAACTCCAGTACTTTGGCCACCTCATGCAAAGTGTTGACTCATTGGAAAAGAGTCTGATGCTAGGAGGGATTGAGGGCAGGATGAGAAGGAGATGACAGAGGATGAGATGGCTGGATGGCATCACTGACTCGATGGACTTGACTCTGAGTGAACTCCGGGAGTTTGTGATGGACAGGGAGGCCTTGCGTGCTGCGATTCATGGGGTCGCAAAGAGTTGGACACAACTGAGCGACTGAACTGAACTGAGCCACTAAGTCGTGTCTGACTCTTTGTGACCCAGTAGACTGTAGCTCTCCAGGCTCCTCTGTCCACAAAATACTCTCCTGGCAATAATTCTGGAGTGGGTTACCATTTCCTTCTCCAGGAGATCCTCCTGACCCAGGGATAGAACCTACATCTCCTGCAATGGCAGACAAATTCTCCACCACTAAGCCACTTGGGAAGCCCTTCCATTAGCCCTAGTGGGGCCCAAACATTTTATAGTTACAGTAACCATAGTCAAGGCAGGCTTGTCTCTTGCTTAGAGTCACACAGCAGAGGCAGAGCTGGAATTTTTGTTTCCTCCTCCCCATCCAGTACTGATGTGTTCCACCAGCCAATGCTATGGCTGGCTGGGGCAGGTGGGACAGGTAGATGGTGGGACATGAAGAACCAGGTACACATCTGTCCATGGGATTACAGACAACTTCTCCAAGGACCTTTCTTCACAACTGCCTTTACCTCCAAAACTCTAGCTGGTGACGTGACCCCACTGGGGAGGGCCTGACCCACTGAGATGAGGTCGTTTTACTGCTGGAAATCACAGTGATACTAAAGAGTCCTGGAAGTGGCAGAGCAGAAAAGTGCTGACTCTGAGTTAGGCAGGCTTGTGTTTGAACTGTATTTCTTCTGCCTATCATCTGTTTGATCTTGGGTAAATCACATCTCATTTTTGATTCTTCATGTTAAATGGGAGCTATAGCATCCACTTGGAAGGTCCAGAGCACATGCCCAGTAAAGGAGAACAGTTGTGTATCACTGACATTTTGGACAACGACATACTGCCCTGGTTGCCCACAAATTTAGGTTCTCTGTGACACCAAACGTTATTTTTGTTTAGTCACTAAGTCATAACCAACACCTTTGCAACCCCATGGACTGTAGCCTGCCAGGCTCCTTTGTCCATGGGATTTGCCAGGCAAGAATACTGGAGTGGGTTACCATTTCTTTCTCCAAGGGATCTTCAAACCTGCATCTTCTGCATTGGCAGGCAGATTCCTTACCACTGAGCCACCAGGGAAGCGCATCACACCACATACAGACTCCCAATTGCATCTTTCATCTTCCACCCTGTGGATGAGGCTCTGGCCTGAGCTCCATGCTTGCTGCCTGGATAAGACCTTTTCCTTGCATTCTTAAGGAAGCACCTTTGGAGAGGCTCAGATGTTTGGGGTCATACCTCTCCACTTTCTGGCTACTTGGGGCTTTCACACAGTCTCTCTCTGCCTCTTGCCTACAATCCTCTTGCTGCATATTTGCTTGGAGGAGACATTCAAATAAGACTATCTATCAAAAGACAGCATATTCATTCAGTGTACTCAGAATTCTTATTTTTCTAGCTGCCCAGAGAAAAGAACCATTAGTGGGATGTAGAAGTGCTTGGTATCTCCTAAAAGAGATGATATTTGGGCTGCAGTTAAAGGAGGGGAACACCTAGGGTTGGGGGTTCACTCAACTTATACCTGTAGCCCTAGATGACATGAATGGGATTAAGCACAGACAGTGCAGAGAAGAGGCATGGTGTCATGTGAAGCATGCGTAGGGTGATAGACGGACGCTGGTAAACTGTGATGGCAGGCCCCGTGCTCCCCCGACCCTATCCCCCTCTCTCCGCACACTAAGCCAGCCTGGACATGCTCGTGTGTGATGACAGAGGCTCAGGACAGCAAAGCGCAGGATGCAAGGTCGTTTCAAAACACTGCTGTGTCATGTCTCCTAATCTCCTATTGGACAGAGCAAGTCACAGGGTTAAGCCCTCTTTTAAATGGCCAAGCAGAAAAGCGGCATGACTAACATAGACTCTAAGAGCCTCCAGACTTGTAGGCAATGCCTCAAAGAAGGAGATGGAAGCTAAAGCATCCCCTATGGCCTACCAGCTCCCATCTGCCCACCCTCCCCACCCCCCATCACCTTGTCTGCACAATAGATTTTAAGAAAAAGGCATGGGGAAAGATGGCTGGTCTGAGTCCCTCTTGTGACTTGAACAAGCCACTACATCTTGCTTGTTTTCCTCCATTTTTCCTCCAGTGGAGAGTAGTGAAGATGCAAATTCTTCCTCTAAACTCTTGCCATGTTTTGTTTTGCTTTGTTTTAAGAGGAGCTTATTGAGCACAGGACACTCAACAAAGACTGCCAGTGGCTCCTAGGGCTTACCAATAAATTCAAAGCTCCTCAGCTAGACACTCATTGGTCTCCAATGATCCAAAGACTTTCTAATTCCTAAACTATTCACATTCTGCTTTGTACTGGGGCTATTTATGCAGGAATCTTATCTCGACTATTCAACTGTAAGCCTCTTTAGCACAGGAATTGGGAGTTATCAGGCATTTATCCAGCATCCTGGCTCATAGCAGGCACCTAATATGTTTTTGACTGATGTGGAGATAAAGCCTTAAACAACTCCAAGGCAGGGTTAGTGTAGTAAT
This sequence comes from Bubalus kerabau, assembly GCF_029407905.1. Classification (NCBI taxonomy): domain Eukaryota; kingdom Metazoa; phylum Chordata; class Mammalia; order Artiodactyla; family Bovidae; genus Bubalus; species Bubalus kerabau. The sequence goes on from NC_073630.1 coordinate 114,244,735, forward strand.
CTCTAGTGAAAAGAGCACTGAGTGGGGGTCAGAAGGCCTAGTTCTAGGTATTAATTCTGTTTCGTGCTGCTGGGTGACCTTGAGACTGTTGTTTATCCTCCCCAAGTATCAGTTGTCTTATCTGGTAGACAGAAGTGACTCCATCAACTTTCCTGGTTATTATGGGGAAAAATAAAATTGCAAATAGAAAGAAAAAAGAGTGCAGTGCAACCTAGAGAGAAATGTCACTAGAGTTATAATTTGAGCTCGAACCTTTGAAGAATCCAAGGCTGTCACTACCAGACCTATGATGATACACAGTGTAACAGGGTTTTATCCCAACTAATTTAGTTAAGTAAGTGTTCTTTTGCAAAACTAAAGTCACATTTTACTTCAACAAATTCTGGATCTTAAAGCTAGAGCTCACTTGATTGGGTCAAAGACTTTGGATGAAATAAATGAATGGCTTTGCTGGAAGTAAAATGTAAGAATTTTGCTGTTGTGGAGTCGCTCAGTCATATCTGACTGTTTGCAACCCCATGGACTTTGGCCCACCAGGCTCCTCTGTCCATGGGATTTCCCAGGCAAGAATACCAAAGTGGTTTGCCTTTCCCTTCTCCAGAGGATCTTCCTAACCCAAGGGACTGAATCCCACATTTCCTGCACCGCCTGCTTTGGCAGGGGAATTCTTTACCAGTGAGCCATGAGGGAAGCCCCAGGAGGTAATAGGCATTCTTATTAGGCATCCTTACAGCACAACCACTATGACCCATGGGGGCCAAGTGATCTGCACAAGCTAATAAGCTATGAATCATATATTAAATGAAATATACCAGGAGGGAAGAAAAATGTACCTATACTAGACTCACACTAGAACTAGGTTTAGTTACTCAAGTCATGGGAACATTTCCTGTGACTGCTCCAGGCTGTCAAGATAGGGATCTCTCAAAGAATAGTGTTGAAGTGAAGGGAGCTTTCAGGAAGGGAAAAACCAGCCAAGAATTTCCCACGTGAAAACTCATGGGTAACCAACACAAGTTGGCATCACTGCAGAAATGAAGGTTTTCTTCTCTTAATACCGCACAGCCAAGCTCACCAGCAGCCCAAACCTGACTCCATGGGCAACTTGGAGCTCATCCACAATGGAGCCTCTGTCTCACCAGTCAAGAGTTTTATTGCTCTGGGAAGAGACTCCAATGCTGAGAAAGGAGGAGGAGGGCTGAGTGCAGAGGGATGCTCCACCTTCTACCCCGGGGCCCTTTCCCATTCAGGTTCTGCAGGTATCTTGTTGGAATCTGCTTCATTTCCTCATTCAACCTGCTCCTAACTGCTCCTGAAAACCTTGCCAGCAGAAAAGGAGGTGGCCGAATATAGTCTAGTCATCCTGCTTACTGGTCATTCATTTTAAAACTTAAGCTGTAGCTACACTTCTATCCATCATAGTCTGGCAGCTCTGGGTTGTCCTCTGCCTTGCCAGGAAGCAAAAGAAGTGGCTACCTTCTTGAGTACACATGAGAGAGCTCAGCTGATCTCTATTTAGAGAATATTGCCCTTTGACTTAAGTCTTCTTGAAATTGTTTCACTCGATATTTACAACTTCCCTTTGGTTTCCTTGAAAATCTGATAAAAGAATAACATTGTGTGAAGCTTCCCATGGGACACTGTTAAAGCATCCCTAGAGATTCAATATAGGAATGCAGAGGCCCAGACTAGTTAAGGAAGTTGCTGAAGGTCAACCAGAAACTTAGAGGCAAAATAAAAATAAAAACCAAGTTCTCCAGCATAGTTTCCACTGGGCCATACTCAATGCTCAGTAACACCCCAGCAATAATTATTGGGTGGCATAAGCCACCTCCCAGGCCTCGATACTGAGAGAAAAGTGAGTCACAATGCACCGCAACCTGTACGGCTTCCTGTTGTTGTTCAGTCCCTCAGCCGTGTCTGACTCTGTGACCCCATGGACTGCAACTTGCCAGGCTTCCCTGTCCTTCAGCATCTCCCGGAGTTTGTTCAAACTCATATCCATTGAGTCGAGGATGCCAGCCAGCCAACCATCTCATCCTCTGTCACCCCCTTCTCATCCTGCCATCAGTTTTTCCCAGCATCAGGGTCTTTTCCAATGAGTTGGCTCTTCACATCAGGTGGCCAGAGTATTGGAGCTTCAGCCTCAGCATCAGTCCTTCCAATGAATATTCAGCACTGATTTTCTCTAGGATTGATTATACCATGACCTGGATGGCTTACACAACAGAACTGTATTTTCTCACAGCTCTGAAGGCTGGAAGCATGAGATCCAGTTGTCCGTAGGGTTGGTTCATCCAAGAGCTATAAGGAAGAATCTATGCCATGTCTTTCTCCTAGCTTCTGGTGGTTTGATGGCAATCCAAGTGGAGATATTGAGTAGGCAGTTGGAATTACATGAAAGAATGTGGTTTTCTTGACACAGCTATTTTAAAGGACCTACTAAGTGATTGGCAGTCTTCTGGAACTTGAAATACAGTTGTGAATTACAGAAGACATTCTTGGTTGTCTTCTAACTAACCCCCAACTCCCTTTCCTTCATCCTGAGTGGAAAATCTTTGGTTTTATTCATATTAATCTTCACAAGTTCTCAAGGAAGAGGGCTCCAGGCTAGGCCCGAGGAATGAATATTGGTAAACCTAGGCCAACAAAGGTGATTCTATTCCTTTTGACAGGGCTTGATTTAGACATGACCATGGGAGAATCTCCTTGGACAGAGGAGCCTGGAAGGCTACAGTCCATTGGGTCACAAAAAGTTGGACACGACTGAGCAACTAAGCAAACACAGCAGCTGGGATACAGCCTTGGCCAATAGGGCACAAAGGGGAAGCCCATGGCAGGGGGGGGGGCTGGGGGGAGGCAGGGGAGGAGCTACTGTAAAAGATTCCCCTCTCTGATAAAAAGAGATAGATGAGAAGAAACTTGATTTCTTGTTGACATACTTGTGTGGGAATGTAAGGGCTGGTGCTATAGCAGCCATCCTGATATCATGAGGGCACTTGTCTTGGATGAATGTCATGCATTACATGTTAAGTCACTTCATTTGTGTCTGACTGTGCAATACTAGGGGCTGTAGCCTGCCAGGCTCCTCTGTCCAGGGGATTTTCCAGGCAAGAATATTGAAGTGAGTTACCATGCCCTTCTCCAGGGAATCTTTCCTACCCAGGGATTGAACCCAAGTGCCCTGAATTGCAGGTGGATTCTTACCATATGAGTCACTAGGGAAGCCCTCTTGGATGAATGCCAATGATCTGCAAAGGGCAAAAAAGAGTGATAAGAACATTCTTATCTCTGTTGACACACTGCACCATTGGATTACATAACCTGGAACATCTTACCTTCCAATTCCTCTGTAGGTTAGATAATAAAACTTTATCAATATTTAAACTACTTTCATTTGGATACTGCTACTGCTACTGCTGCTAAGTCACTTCAGTTGTGTCCGACTCTGTGCAACCCCATAGACGGCAGCCCACCAGGCTCCCCTGTCCCTGGGATTCTCCAGGCAAGAACACTGGAGTGGGTTGCCATTTCCTTCTCCAATGCATGAAAGTGAAAAGTGAAAGTGAAGTCGCTCAGTCGTGTCCGACTCCTAGCGACCCCATGGACTGCAGCCTACCAGGCTCCTCTGTCCATGGGATTCTCCAGGCAAGAGTATTGGAGTGGGGTGCCATTACGTTCTCCAATTTGGATACTACCTTATCCTAATATATAATTGATTATGAAAAAACAAGAGAATTCCAGGAAAACATCTACTTTTGCTTTATTGATTATGCCAAAGCCTTTGAAAGTGTAGATCACAACAAACTGTGGAAAATTCATCAAGGATGGGAATACCAAACCACCTAACCTGCTTCCTAGATATCTGCATGCAGGTCAAGAAGCAACAGTTAGAACCGGACATGGAACAGCAGATTGGTTCCAAATTGGGAGTGTGTCAAGGCTGTATATTGTCACTGTGCTTATTTAACTTAATGCAGAATACATCATGAGAAACGCCAGGCTGAATGAAGAACAAGCTGGAATCAAGATTGCCGGGAGAAATATCAATAACCTCAGAAACCCAAATGACACCACCCTTATGGCAGGAAGTGAACAGGAACGAAAGAGCCTCTTGATGAAAGTGAAAGAGAAGAGTGAAAAAGCTGGCTTAAAACTCAACATTTAAAAAACTAAGAGCATGGCATCCGGTCCCATCACTTCATGGCAAACAGATGGGGAAAAAAATGGAAACAATGAGAGACTTAATTTTGGGGGGTTCCAAAATCACTGCAGATGGTGACTGCAGCAATGAAATTAAAATTTCCTGCTTGCTCCTTGGAAGAAAAGCTATGACCAACCTAGACAGCATATTAAAAAACAGAGACATTATTTTGCTGACAAAGGTCCATCTAGTCAAAGCTATGGTTTTTCCAGTAGTCATGTATGGATGTGAGAGTTGGACTATAAAGAAAGCTGAGTGCAGAATTGATGCTTTGGAACTGTGGTGTTGGATAAGACTCTTGAGAGTCCCCTGGACTGCAAGGAGATCCATCCAGTCCATCCTAAAGGAAATCAGTCCTGAATATTCATTTCAAGGACTGATGCTGCAGCCGAGGCTCCAATACATTGGCCACCTAATGCAAATAGACAACTCATTGGAAAAGACTGATGCTAGGAAAGATTGAAAGCAAAGGGAGAAGGTGGTAGCAGAGGATGGGATGGTTAGATAGCATCACTGATTCAAAGAATATTAGTCTGAGCAAACTCTGGGAGCTAGTGAAGGATAGGGAAGCCTGGCCCATGGGGTCATAAAGAGTCGGACATGACTTAGCGACTAAACAACAACACTCCAGAAATACCCTCACGGACACGTCTAGAAATGCTGTTTAACCTGGGCATCCAAAGGCCCAGTCAAACTGACACCTAAGTTTAGCCATCATGCCTGGAATGTCTGTGATACATTCTCCATCACATGACCATTTTAGTCATTACTACGACAAACACAGCAGTACTGGCCATAGACGCATTAGCCACAAGGGCCTCACCTTTCTAAGATCTTACTTCGTTAGTTCTTAACCTTGGTCTTAGTCGCTCCCTTACCTATTCAATAGGTGAGGGATTTTATCTCTTCCTGGGGTTTTGGTTTAGGGAAAATAAGCTAGTATCCTGGCAATTGTCCTCTAGGGAAATCAATCCACTAAAATAAAAGCCTCTATCTTCCCCCTTGCTGGCTCCCAAAGTCCTCTTGTGTACTTAATGCTAGCCAGAACCACTGATCATCTCAGGTTCTGCTGTGGGAAGGATAGGAGAAGCTATTAGGATTTATATATATATATCGGAGAAGGCAATGGCACTCCACTCCGGTACTCTTGCCTGGAAAATCCCATGGACGGAGGAGCCTGGTGGGCTCCAGTCCATGGGGTCGCTAAGAGTCGGACACGACTGAGCGACTTCACTTTCACTTTTCACTTTCATGCATTGGAGAAGGAAATGGCAACCCACTCCAGTGTTCTTGCCTGGAGAATTCCAGGGATGGCGGAGCCTGATGGGCTGCCATCATGGGGTTGCACAGAGTTGGACACGACTGAAGTGACTTAGCAGCAGCAGCAGTATATATATATATATATGTATGTATGTATTAATTTTGGGATTCCCTGGTGGTGCAGATGGTCAAGAATCTGCCTGCAAGGCAGGAGACCCAGTTTCATTTCCTGGGTTGGGAAGATCCCCTGGAGAAGGAAATGGCAATCCACTCCAGCATTTTGCCTGGAAAATTCCATGGACAGAGGAGCCTGGTGGGTCACAGTCCATGGAGTCGCAAAGAGTCAGATGCCATTAATACACACACCTTTCACCTTTGAGTGAGGCCGATTCACAGTGCTGTGGTAGTTTCGGGTGCGCAGCAGTGACTCAGCCATATGAATACATGCATCCATTCTCCCTGCCAGTCCCCTCCCATTCAGGCTGCCACATAACACCGAGCAGAGTTCCTAGAATTTCTTTTCTTTTTACTCTCTACCTCCATTTGTCAACAGTGTAAATCTTCTTTTCTCCCTGTGGTTCATTTCTATTGTTCTATACACTTGGAGAACCTTATCCAAGTTTCTTCTATGTTTATTTACCTCTAGGCATATCAGGCTTCCCTGGTGGCTCAGACGGTAAAGAATTTGCCTGCAATGTGGGAGTTCAGTCCCTAGGTTGGGAAGATCCCCTGGAGAAGGGAACAGCTACCCACTCTAGTATTCTGGCCTGGCGAATTCCATGGACAGAGGAGCCTGGCAGGCTACAGCCCATGGGGTTGCAAAGAGTCAGACAGGACTAAACGGCTTCCACTTCACTTCAGGCATATCAGAGCCACTAATAATAATATGCAGATGTGTTCATACATGAAGTACTGTAAATGATGTCTGGCACATGCTAAGCTCTCACTGTTGTTTAGTTGTTCATTCGTGTCTAACTCATAGACCACAGCGGAGATTCATTCATTCAGTATGTTCAGCAGTGGAGGAAGATGGGATATTGGTAAGTGGTAGTAAGGTTTATGTCAGTCATCATCTGTATATCTATTTTTATTGCTATCATTATTTTTATTATTATTCCTATCAATATGGCTCCCTAAGAATCAAGGTATGTATTTTCAAAATTACTCAACAAGAGAAAAATCAAGGTACATATTTTCAAAATTACTCAACCCAAGAATCATTTTCTCTTACAGCACTGATTGATAAGAAACATATCTCAGATGGCCCTCTTAATCACTCAAAATGACTCCCATACTACTCCACCTACCTGACTTGGCTTATACTTTTCTTACCTACTTGGTTCTGATTTTTTTCCTCTGTGCCCTGACTTTAGACCCCTGATTTAGAGGCCGTCTAGCATCTCTTCTTGGCTCTTTGAGTCTTTGCCCACCAATCATTTTCAGCATTGCCTTTGTTCCAGCGCATCACTCACCTTGCTGTCTGGTCGCATGCCCATCTCTTCTCAGCACCTCCCACCTGCCTTGGCAAGCCCCATCTCCTACTTTAATCAAAGAAAGAAGAGAGACATTTGGACGATTAGCCAGCCCACCAGCAAAGGTTTGTTGCTAAGTGTTTGGATTGAGGATCACACAGAGAGAATACAATGTATTTTCAAAAAATTGTTACAGCTCCTAGCAAATTTGTAGAATAATAATGGAGTCTCCATAGAGTGGGGAATGAGAGAGTTAGTGTTCGTCATTTCCCCTTTGCAGTTCGTTTTTCTGGGTGGAAAAGTTGAAAAAAATGACTAAAATGGCACAATGCTGGCCCACTTAAAAGTCTTATTACAAAACTGAGTTGCATAAGCTATAAGAGAAAATGTTATATTCTGAGGAACAAATTCTAGTGAATCAGCTCATTTTAGCCTCACATCTTCATCTTTCTCTGAAGTGGCTTATTTAAATTTTAATAGAAAATGTTCTATGTGGGCTCAAATGGAGGGGATGAAAATAACACTGTTTATCCCCAAGATAAAATTGTGGCTGGGGCAAAAAAAAAGAGAAAAACGCCATGCTAATTTCTTGGAACAAGTCTCCTATATCCCACTTCGTAGGAAGTGGACAAAGCAAAATAAAGTCTATTGTACTGAACAAAGGCAACGGTGATGCATTTAGACTCTCACTGTCCCTTTTTATTTGGCTTTTTAAAAAAATCATTCAAAGAAGAAAAGTGCCCTTGAGGGGAAGTGAGAAAAGCTTGCAAAACAAAGTTTTACCACCATCACAGGGTGGTTGCAGAGGAAAGGAATGGGTGATAGCATAGGGTAACGGGAAGGTCTTTCATGGGCTTGAAAATTAAAAAAAAAAAAAAAAATCTTGATGTAAGTATTGATTTTCCCACTTCCTTGTGTGACCTTGAAAAAGTCATTAACAGAGCTGGAGTGCAGATTATTATCTCTAACGAGAAGAGTCCAAACAGTTATTTCATGGTGCTATGATGAAAAGGAAAGGAACTGATGTATGCAATTACTTGCTTAGCCCATCTTCCTTCTGGTGGCTCAGGTGGTGAGGAATCTGCCTGCAATGCAGGAGACCCAGGTTTGATCTCTGGGTTGGAAAGATACCCTGGAGAATGGAATGGCAACCCGCTATAGTATTATTGCCTGGAGAATCCCATGGACAGAGGAGTCTAGCAGGCTACGGTCAATGGGGTCACAGTCGGACATGATTGAGTGACTAAAACCAGAAGTTGGCAAGCTTCAGCCCAATCTGAGCTGCTTCCTGTGTTTAAATCAAGTTTCATGAGGAAATAGCTAGGTCCCCTTGTCTTCTGCGGTCTATGCCTGCTTGTGCACAGCTATTGCAAAGTTGCGTAGTTGCAAGACATCACATGGTCCACAAAGTCTAGAAAATTTATTATCTGGCCTTTTGTTAAAAAAAGTTTGCCAGCCATTGCTCCAGAGAGTCCTAAAACTTGGGAGTCATCTCAGACCATCAATCACCATATATCGTGGATCCCATCTCTAAAATATCTCTTGAGTCTTTGCTCATCTCTCTGTCTCATAACCACCACCCCCATCCAGGTCACCATCTTGATCATATCAATCTCCTGTAAGAGCTCTCAGCAGCCACTCTTGCCCTCCTTTCCTGCCCACCCCACCAGGTACACACACTCACTATTCTTCAAATAGCAGCCTGAGTAAGCTCTTTCAAGTGCATTTCATGCCCACTCCTGGCTGAAGCTGCTCAAAGGATCCCCACTGCACTTAGGATAAAAACCACAATTCTGACGGTGGCCATGCAGAAGCAGCTCCCGGCTCCTCACACTCTAGGCTTGAGCGGTAACTCCACTAACACTTCCCTAGGTCACCAGCCTTCTTTCTGCTTATCTGTTAAAAACAAGCTTGCTTCTTCTTGCTTCAGGGCCTCCACATAGGATGCTTTCTGATCTAGGGACAGACTTCTCACATCCTCCATCCTCTCCACCCAGATAGCTCCTAGTCAGCCTACAGGCCACAACATAACTGTCACCTGCTCAGGTACAGCTGTCCTCAACCCTCATCTGCATTCCAGACCGCGTCAGAATCTCCTGATTTACACCTAACTGTGCACCTGTTAATTGCCTTTTAAATATCTACCCTAAGAGTATAAGCGCTCAAGTGCACGTGAAGGTCATGCCAGTGGCTGCCTCTGTCTCCAACACATGGCAACACCTCTGCCTATGGCAGGATGGTGTCATGGTGAAGAGTGGACATCGCTGCTAGATTTCTGGATCAAAATCTCTACTGTTTGCCTACTGTGCAATCAGGCCATTTAACCTCTTGTGTCTTGATGTCTACATATATAAAATGGAAATGATAGAGTATATCATAGGGTGTTGTGAGGGTGAGATTATTTAGTCGATGGAAAACACTTAGGACAGTGCCAGGTCAAAGTTAAACCCCACGTGAGGGTTTGCCATCCTGACTAGAGGAGGCTCTCAATAGAAATGGAATGGAGGGATGATTCACTTCTCCGAGGGAGCACATCTTTGGAGTTTGCTATTTAATCTGAAGTTCATATCCATGCTCCAATAACACTAGACACTTGACTCTCCCAAATATCATCTGTATTGTGACCCCTATTTGCTTTTGCACATGCTATTCTCTCATCATCCCCAGTCTCTTTACTGAATTGTGTTCATTGATTACAATTCTTTGCAAATATGACCTTCACCCCAAAGCCAGTTGATCCTCAAGGACCCAGAACAAACAAGAGAAATGTTTCCCCTTTTCCTCTGTGCTATAATGAAATAGATAAATGATAGACAGATGGATGGAATGCTATATTGATCTTCTTCATTATGCATACATATTTATATATGTACATACATATCTATCTACATGTATATATGTGTATACATATATACTATATGTACATAATTATCCCATGATGCTTTAAGTCATTTTTTTCTGCACAGGGACCATGGTAAAGAATTCTCACCTCAACATTCCTCAAATGTAGTATTTGGACCTTTGCTATAACATTCAAACTATTTTATTTCAATGTTTATAGCAATTTACTTGTCTCTTTTTCAGGGAATTTTAACTTATGAAGGGACAGGGACCACATCTTACCTTGGAATGCCCTGTTCTATGCATGCAGTAGGTATTCAGAAAGTGCTTAGTAATTTATTACCAGTGGTTGAATTAATTTCTGTGTCATTAGCACTTACTGTGAAATACTAGGCTTTTGAGCTAATGTTTGTGGAACTGTGTTTTTTTCCAGTACCCATGTATGGGTGTGAGAGTTGGGTCATAAAGAAGGCTGAGCACCTAAGAATTGATGCTTGCTAGCTTTAGTACTGGAGAAGACTCTTGAGAGTTCCTTGGACAGTAAGGAAATTGAACCAGTCAATCTGAAAGAAAATCAACCCTGAATATTCACTGGAAGGACTGATGCTGAAGCTGAAACTCCAATACTTTGGCCACCTGATGCAAAGAGTCAACTCATTGGAAAATACCTTGATGCTGGGAAAGATTGAGGGCAGGAGGAGAAGGGGGTGACATATGGTTGGATGGCATCATGGACTCAATGACCATGAGTTTGAACAAACTCTGGGAGATAGTGAAGGACAGGGAAGCCTGGTGTGCTGCAGTTCATGGGATTGCAAAGAGTTGGACACAACTTAGCAACATGATAAAGCTGCTAAGACAACAACTTGATAAAGAAGCATTTTTGGCATTGAATTTTTACTTTCTGAGATTAAACTTCAAGGACCAGCAGTAATGCAACCTAATGCAAGGGGAACAGGGATTTGCCCTTTACTGAGTCAGAAGGATAGCTAAGGAGTATGTTCATGAAGGCCAATGCAGTAATGAGTCAGGGAGTCCCAGAGCAGAAACAGATATTGTACACCAGCTAGAGAGGGCAGTGAGATTTTCAGATTCCATCCCCTCACCCAAAATCAGATTGACACCCTCGTTCCCAAGCATCTTAGGGCTTGCCCTCAGTGAGATATTACTACACATTGCAATATTCCCATTGGGCTGTTTGCATCTTTGTGGACAATATGGTCTTCTTGACATGCTACACACATATGTTGGGTCCCACCATGTGTAGGGCATGTAGCTACCTGCTGAAGATGCAGCAATAAAAGTCCTGTCTGACAAGGAGCTCACAGCTTAAAGTGGGGAGTGGGGGGGAGGTCCAGAAAAATCAGGAAGTCACACATTCACATGAAAGATTAGAAGTCATTGTGTGTAGAAAGTTGCTTGTATAATATGATCGGGTGAAGAGTATTTTGCAAAACAACTTGTTGAAGTAAATGCTTTTGCCTATATGTATTTTTCTATAGGAAATCACATTACTACATAGAATTGTGTGTGTGTGTGTGTATCAAAATGTTAGTTCTATTTCAGGTGAGTTGATTTGGGGGGGTCTCTGATGAAAAAGAATTTCTGTAGTGCTTGATACATTTTTTAATAATAATTGTGCCTTTAAAAGTAAAATTTTTGAGATAAATTCACACGCAGTTGTAATAAATAATACAGAGATCCTATATGTATCCTTTATCCAGTTTCACCCAATGAAAACATCTTGCAAAGCTACAATACAGCATCGCAACTAGGATACTGACATTGATGAAGTCAAGATGCGGAGCATTTCCATCACTGTGGGGATCCCTCCTGCTGCGAATGACTTATTTTTGAAAATAAACAAATACAGTTCTCAGGGAAAATGTAATAAGTCACTGGCCCTAGAAAACAAGGATTTAATTCATTAAGATTAGATGCTTTTTTATTCGATACCTTCATACAAAGATATAATAAATGAATTTTGTGAAAACTCCAAAGTGGAAGAATTATTGTCTTTTGAATCAATATAATATCAAAAGAGAATTTTAAGATGTACAGTTCTTGAATGAATCAAACCTTTGCCACCAGTTTTACTAATAGTCCAAAAGCACTGATGATATTTCAAATGATTATCACTCAATATCATGAATACTCCTTTACTCCATGAGTCAGACATTATAGTACTAAAAAGAAGAAGAAAATAAAAAACACTCGCCTACCCCTTCCATACCAATAGAAGCAGAATATTGGGGGGGGAAAGGATCAAATGCTTTTTAACTTTTACATTTATTAAATTGGAGTACTCCCACTAGCTCAGAGAAGGCTATGGCACCCCACTCCAGTACTCTTGCCTGGAAAATCCCATGGACAGAGGAGCCTGGTAGGCTGCAGTCCACGGGGTCGCTAAGAGTAAGACACGACTGAGAGACTTTACTTTCACTTTTCACTTTCATGCATTGGAGAAGGAAATGCAACCCACTCCAGTATTCTTGCCTGGAGAATTCCAGGGACGGAGGACCCTGGTAGGCTGCTGTCTATGGGGTCGCACAGAGTCAGACATGACTGAAGCGACTTAGCATAGCATACCCACTAGCTATTGACGAGGGAGTCAAGATTCTGGGAGCTTTTATGGTGCCTGAACTTTTGTGGCTGCCCAGAATCTAGACACCTTTCCTTTTCTGGGAATACCAAGACGACTGGGAGCAGGGCAGTTGTCTTCAGGGACAGAAGCCAAAGGAGAATAGATGCTATCTCCACTTCTACGTATTGAGGGTGCAAGCACACAGGTGATGCTCACAACTCTCATCCCACAGGGCTCCGAACCCTGAAGGACTGACTTATAGGCACAGATGCCATAGAGTTTATTTGTCAAAGAGGCTGATTCAAAAATCCAGTGTGAATGGTAAGTGACCAGTTCGGAGACCCTAGAGTGGACATTCCAGCCAACTGGGTCTGTCATCAGCTGGTGTCTGAGCCTTGCCTCCTTTGGTCCCTGCCCATTTTCCAAGTCTTCTGATCAATAATGTGAGCCTTCTCACTCAGAATTCCATTTAATTCATTTTCTGCTTAAATAAGCCAAAGTTTCTTTTAGCTGTTTGCAAACAAGGAACACTGAGAGGAATAAACATCTACTGTGTACAATTAGCTGTTATTGCTATGACCTCTTTGGTTGGCAGAACAATCTTATTAAATGGGCAGTATTCCACTATGCAACTTTTTTTTCCCCTAAGATTTTAAATATTAGAAGCACCTAAAAAAATACCACAGGGCCTAATGGATAAGGTGTCTCATTCCGGAGCAGAAGATTGAGGGTTTGAGTCCCTTTGTGATTGTTTGTTTCTTGTTAGGCAAGAAACAGAATCTCTTTTTTTGAGGCTTCCCGGGTGGCACTAGTGGACTTGGATTCCATCCCTGGGTCTGGAAGATCCTCTGGAGGAGAGAATGGTATCCCACTCCAGTATTCTTGCCTAGAGAATCCCATGAACAGAGAAGCCTGGTGGGCTGTAATCCATGGGCTCATAAAGAGTCGAACACAACTTAGCAACTAAACAATAACAACAAAACTTCTAATCCACTCCATTTTTATTCCGGTGGGTTTGCAAAGAGCTTAGTAAAGTGCCCAGCATATAATGAGCAACACATACCTGTCAACTATTAGATCAACAAGATGATTCATCTCTTCATTAACCCATCCATTGGATTTTAATTTCAATAATTATATTTTATCTCCAGAAGTTCCCTTTCATTCTTTTACCAGATCTGTTGGGTTGTGATTGATAGTCACTTTTTGCTTGCTACTTTTATTCCATCTTTTATTTCTTCAAGCATGATAGTCTTGGGTAGTATATCTGTATCTGATAATCCCAAAGCTTCTGCTGACTCTCACTCTCGGTGGCCTGCTCCCACATGTGCTGGGATATTTGGTCATCTTTCTCTAAGAGTTTATATTCAGTTCAAGTTAACCTGTGGACATCCCGAAGGCCTCAGTTGAAGGTGCCGATCCCGTAAGAGATTTTTGTACATGTATTTGCCCTGGTATTTCTGGACACCAGGGATTGCTCTCAGGCTGGGACCACTTTCATTTTTTTTTTTTTTTTTTTTTGGCTTTATTTTTTCTGACACCATGGAGGCTACGAAAGGAGTCTAGGTCTACATGAGAACAGACCTGGACTGGAGCTAATGATCTCCAGGGTAGACAAGTATTACCATTAATTAAGTTAATGTGACTCTATCCAGAGTCACAGCAAAGACAGACACACTCTCGCCAGCTATAGGCAAATATTTTTCTTTTTAGTCCAGCTTTTCCCTGACTATAGACGTGCTTGTGGACTCATGGTTTATGTGCAGTGCTTAGTCGCTCAGTCGTGTCAGACTCTTTGCAACCCCTGGGACTACAGTCCCCCAGGCTCCTTTGTCCATGGGATTCTCCAGGCAAGAATATTAGAGTGGGCTGCTGTGCCCTCCTCCAGGGGATCTTCCCAATCCAGGGATCGAACCCATGTCTTCCTCATTGCAAGCAGATTCTTTACTATCTGAGCCACCAGGGAAGCCTACATAGATGCTATAATTTAAAAGAATGTATACCATGTACAATAAGTACACAGGATAGATGAGGGTACATCAGGTCCAGTTTGGCACTTGTGCGTGAGCCCCAGATACACTTTGTCATAGTCTGTGTGATCACCAGTCCTCAAAGCTTCAGGGATACCTGGTTGTCTCATTTTATGCAGGATGACTCTGCCTTCATGATCCTCACCTCTCTGGTTTCATTGTGGTATTAATAGCTTGAAGTTTTTCCCTTTAGGAAATCCCTTACTTTCTTGTGGACTCAGTAACACACTGACAAGTGTGTTGTGTGTTGGTTGGTTTTGTGATTTATTCCACACATAGGTATTCGAAAGCAGAACATTTCTGCAGTCCATATAGTCCACCACCTGGCTAGAAGAGGAAATCTGTACAAACCTCACAATGAGTGTAATTATAACCAACCTGAGAGAAAGGGGACCACAGAAGAACTCTGAGCCCTCTTATTCCCTCCCCTTTCAAATGCCAGGTCCAGAAGAGTCCTGCCAGGTCCTAGAAGGGCGTCTCATAGGTGCTCTGAGAACCACACGCCTTTCAACTTTTTCTCTTGTCCTCTGTGGATCACAGTGCTGCTATTAATGTCACCGGTCAGCAAGACACCAAAGTGGCCACTCTTCCCTTCACATCCATGAAAGGGCCCTCTGCCTTTGCTGCCGCTGCCCAAGGACCAGAGCACTGACTTTACAGACAAGAATGCCAAGGCCAAGTCCCACAGCACCATCCCACTCATCCCCTGTGATCAAGGCCACTGCTCCCAGGCTATTGGCAGCTTTGTCCTCGACCTTTATAGAAATCATAGAAAGATCACTTTTTAAAAATGTTAGCAGTAAGGGTGAGAGTCAAAGACAGTCACGGTCCTTGTGAGTAGCATTTGCCGAGTGTACCAGGCACTGTGATTTCTCTATACATGCTGTCTCATTCATCCGATGACAATCCTCTGGTCTCCAATTAGGATCTGCCAACGGGGAGGGTGGGTGTCTCCTTCTGTTTTCAAATGAGCATCTAAACCACATCACGGTTAAGAATGCTGGTTCTGAAGCCTCACTGCGTACGATTCCTGTTCTGCCGCTTATTAGACATGTCATTTTGAGCAAACTACTTCATCTGGCACACAGACTCAGTTTTCCAGTCTGTTAAATGGAGCCGGACAGAGAAGATACCCCATAGGACTGGCAAGAGAATCACCATTAAAATGTTTGGCTCCATGCCTGGCATGCTGTAAGTGCCAAATGCATTTGAAGATTTTTAATGTTTTGCTATAATTATGTATATCCATGTAAAAGTTAATGAACACAGGATAGGTTTTGATCACCATGACTTTTTCAATGAATGAATACTGAAACTATAATTAGTGGACAATGTTGACACCAAAAGGTGTGGGGGTGTCACAGATTCAAGAAGATTATAAACTACCGGCTAAAGGAAATCCATTTCTACTACACAGGGCTGCTGTGAGAATTAAAATAGAACTGTGGACCACAGGTCCAGAGGGCTTACACCCACCTAGGCCCTGAATAGGGATCAAGTCCACCAGGACCTGTTGGGGGCAGGGTCTGGATCAAGAACAGCTTGTGTGACAGAGATGGGTGGGACTTGTGCCAAATCTCTTCCCATTCCCTGATCAAGGGTTTGCCAGGCCAGACCTGTGCACATGTTAGGGTTCTGGATCTGTTGGGAGAGATGAAAACATTTAGGAAAATCACCATTTCCTAGCCCAGGATCTCACAATGGATGACAGGAGAATGGCTTGCAGAAATCTCTTAAGGTTTCTGAGCTGTTTTTTTTTAAAGATATATATTGAAATAACATACGAGGGAACAAATGAGTGGCACAGCCTTGAAGATCCAACAGGGAGACTGTATTTATATCTCTATTGATACTCACATCTCTACCATGTCTATATTTATAGCTGTGCTTTTATCACCACTCTCATTTGTCTCATGCAATTAAGAGTCATCTTCTGCAGAGCTGGCAAGCAACATGGAATTCAGGGATGGCCCTGAAATACAAAAACCTGCAGCGATAATTGCCTGTTCTCTCTCTCTACACACACTGCCTGGCTTTTCTCTTTCTTGGGACCTGGCGTCTTCATTTATACTCATTAAAATGTGTTAATGAGAACTTTGCAGAGTGAAAAATGAGGAAAGTAAGAAGGAGAAAGAGAAGGAAAGATACATCAAGGGAGTTTAGGTTCTAGTTAATAAGCAAGACAGAGCAAAGCTGTATTTCTTGGCCATGGACATACTGTTTTCTCCCTAAAGATGCTTATCACTCCTTCCTCAGTTTCTGAGTCTGTAATCATTTTGCAGTGGCATGAACAGGTTTTCAATTCAATATAAAGCTGGTTTTAAATACCTTCTGAACACAAGACACGTATCTGGATGAGCTAGGAAATGATGTGTATAGCTCAAAACTATGTCTCTTCTTTCTGCCCGTGCCTGAGCTTCTCTGGTGGCTCAAACAGTAAAAAATCTGCCTACAATGTGGGAGACCTGGATTCAATCCCTGAGTCAGAAAGATCCCCTGGAGAAGGAGATGGCTACCCACTCCAGTATTCTTGCCTGGAGTATTCCATGGACAGAGGGCCCTGGAGGCCTACAGTCCACAGGGTCCCAAAGAGTCAGACACGACTGAGCAACTAACTCTCAGGTAAGTCAACGGTAATCACCATCCAAGGCTCCTCTGTTCAGCCTTCTCTGATACAAAATGTTGGACATATGCTAGCTACTTAGTAAATATTTGCTTAGTGAATAAATAAATCCACCTGGATACACAATCAAGGCACACCACCATGGCAGGGCCATGCCTCTTTCTTTAAAAGCAACTCAAACCAGCCAGACCATGACTATTAGTATGAAACCCTCTTCTTCCTTCCCTGGTAGCTCAGCTGGTAAAGAATCCGCCTGCAAGGCAGGAGACCTGGGTTCGATCCCTGGCTTGGGAAGATCTCCTGGAGAAGGGAATGGTAACCCACTCCAGTACTCTGGCCTGGAGAATTCCATGGACTATATAGTCCATGGGGTCGCAAAGAGGTAGACACGACTGAGTGACTTTCAACTTCACTTTCTGTGTTTCCTTACTTTAAAAGATGCCAATTTGGGGATTCCTCTTACCTCATTCATGTTGGTCCTCGCTTGCCCCCCACCTCATTTTCCCACTCCAGCTCTGACACCTTACCACAGTGGCACCCCATTAGCACAGCTGCTGAAACACCTCAGTTGATATCAACTTGGCTGCATTTCACGTCAGACCTTCAGGACCATATTTGAGGTGAGGGGTCAGCGGATGAAAAAGAAACCTCCAGCACACACCACGTTTCAATCTCCCTCAGCTCTGCCCTTTCACTTCACCCTGTTAGTCGATCAGTCATATCTGACTCTTTTTGATCTGGGTGGACTGTAGCCCACCAGGCTCCTCTGTTCATGGAGTACTCCAGATAAGAATACTGGAGTGGATATCCATTTCCTTCTCCAGGGGACCTTCCCAACCCAGGGACTGAACTTGTGTCTCCTGAATTGCAGGCAGACTCTTTACCATCTGAGCTACCAAGGAACCCCCACTTCACCCTACAAGTTTCTAAAGAATGTATTGATGCAGGCAGAGCTGTATGCTTCAGGGAAGATGACCCTGAAGGAAATGGCGGGTTGAAGGGAAATTAGAGTGAACGCAGAAAGTTAAGAAAATATCCGGCCATCCAAGTGAGAAGAAACGAATGTCTGAACTAAGGAGGTGATGAGAGAAGGAAAACATGAGACAGACATTCTGGGAGGCAAATGGCCTGGAAAGGGGATTGAATGAGATTCAGGCGCAGTGAGCTGTGGTGAGCTGGTGATCTGTAAAGACCTGCTGGATCAGAGAAAACAGTCTTGATGGATAAGAGCTACCAGAGAAGATGCCATGGAGTCCATGACAGGGGGACTGAGTCCTCAGTGACAGAGAGTCTACACTGGCTCAGGAGTGAGGCAGATGGGATTTCAGGTGGGAGACAGTGAGTGGGGAAAACTAGAGCAATGGCCTTGAATATCACAGTGTCCTAAACACTGAGACTTGTGGGTAGGGACTGACCATGCCTTTACCCTGGCTTCCGGAGTGGACAAGCTAGCCTAAGCTAATTAAGATTTCTACTTGGACAATTAGCCCCCAAAGGCCTAATTCACTGGAAAAGACCCTGGCATTGGGAAATATTGATGGCAAAAGGAGAAGGGGGTGGCAGAGGATGAGACGGTTGGATGGCATCACCAACTCAATAGACATGAGTTTTAGCAAACTCTGGGAGAGAATGAAGAACAGGGAAGCCCAGTGTCCACAGTCCACAGGGTTGTAAAGAGCTGTACATGTCTTGGCGACTGAATATCAAGAAAAAGATGGAGATGACCTATTCTAATGCATTACAACTATTAATAAGATTTCTTTCTCTAATGACCTAGATGGAAGGAAATCCAAGAAAGAGGGGATATATGTATACATATAGTTGGTTCACTTTGTTGTACAGCAGAAACCTACACAACACTGTAAAGCAACTATACTCCAATAAAGTTTTAAGAAAATATTAATTTTTTTCTAGCTAGAGTGTAAATGGTTTCTCAGGTGGCACTAGTGGTAAAAAAAAAAAACCTGCCTGCCAATGAAGGAGACATAAGAGCTGTGGGCTCCTTCCCTGGGTCAGGAAGATCTCCTGGAGGACGGCATAGCAACACACGCCCCCCTCTATTCTTCCGTAAAAAATCCCATGGATAGAGCAGCCTGGTGGGCTACAGTCCATAGGGTTGCAAAGTGTCAGCCATGACTGAAGTGACTTGGCAGAGTGGAAATGCACTCTAACTTTTATTTTTCCTAATCCTCTTCCCTACACAGCCATTAGAGCAGCCATGGGAAGCTTTCAGTTGCATGTAATTAAAACCCAATGCTAACTAGTTTAAGACAAAAAAAAAAGGTACCCCGATTCCCAGGCTGATTTTCCTTCCACTGTGCGCTACAGTCTTTATCATCCTTATAGAGATTTCAGCAGAGTTGGCCTCCAAGAAAAAAGGCTTGCTCTGCTAATTATACAACTGTCTTCTTGACATTTCTGCTCTGTTACCTCTTCACACCATTTTTTAAAGATGTAACAGCAGATGATGTTACTTCACATCACACACACACACACACACACCCATGCCTTTGAAAAGTGCTACTATCTTTTGTCTCTCTGGCTGTTTTTATAGTTCTCTTTCTTTTTGGATGCTGGGCTTTTCCAGGTAAGAAAAAAAAAATAGTCTTAGAATTATATAA
Source organism: Bubalus kerabau (assembly GCF_029407905.1). Taxonomy (NCBI): domain Eukaryota; kingdom Metazoa; phylum Chordata; class Mammalia; order Artiodactyla; family Bovidae; genus Bubalus; species Bubalus kerabau. The sequence continues at coordinate 114,264,370 of NC_073630.1, forward strand.
AGGTTAGGGATGAACCAATACCACCCTATTGTTGTAGAGCTGAGAAAATTGCATAGTGAACACCTATTTTCTACATTGAAGATACAGGGCTGGGCTAGATCTGATTCTGCAGAATTACTGAGAATCAATGCACAATTAGTAGGTACTTACATTCCGCAAGGAGCCAAACCTGTCTTGCTCAGCAGAGGTGCTGGAAGCTTCTAACATCACCTCCAAGTTTACTGGAAGGTATGTCTGCCACTGGATACCTCTGATGAGGCAAATGGAGCAGTCTGATGTTCACATGGCCAATGAAAATCAATTATCAATGGAGTGAGTTTTCATACGATTTTAAAGGATCACATTTAAAAACTGCTTGGATATGAATATTTAAGTAAGCCTCGATTTTTAAAACTCTGTTAACTAGAAAATTTATGCTAGTAGACTTTTAGGAAAGAAGCAGAAAAATCACAAGAAAACTTGCTGAAGTCAGGGATTATCTCAAAAAAGTTTTTTTGAAAAGTCTAGGCTAATCACATAAATAGTTACTCATAATTTTCTAGGCTTTTACCATTTGAAGATACTTCGCTCACAGATGCTTGAGTTCAGGTAAGCAGGCACCTTTATTTTTATCCCCTTTTGACAGATGCTAAAGTTGAGGGATAGAGGGGTCGAGCCAATTTCCAAAGGTAAAACAATGCAAATTCGACAGCCAACCTGTAGTACGTAGTCACTGTTAGTTCCTCCCTTCTTCCTCCTCTTGGAGCACATTGCAAATTCCATATGTACTACAGTGTAATTCCAGAGCCAGAATCAGTGCGCATATGTTCACACATTCATGATAAAAAGCACGAGGAAGCCCTTGGCCATCAGTGAAATATGTATTCACACTCACTGTCTCCCTCTCCACCCCACCTCCACCCCAGGAGTATACCTCCTTTATTTCTTACTTGAGCACTTCCCCAAACCTGAAACCTGTGAGGCAGCCCATGCTCTGCCTTCTTCTTGCCTTTGACATCCTGTTAGTCATTGAATCCTACTCACGTCACATCCTAATAATCTGTGCTCACTCTGCTTTCTCCCCTCCATCACCGAAGTGTCTCCGGTGATCTAACACAGTCCCATCTAATGCTGTAGGATAGTGTGACTTTGCTCTCAGCCCACTCTATTCTACCCTCCAGGATGGTTCCCACGGTGAGTCTGTAAGGGACAGATCTGATTACAGAATCAGATCTGCACCAAGTTACCCAATCTCTGCAACTGCCTGAAGCATCTACAGTCTCTAGTCTGGTACATAAGACCCACCATCGGCTGTTCTCCACCTCACCTCCTCCAGCTCCTGGTGGCATAAGGTGTCCTCTGACGCAAGGCCACATCACTGCAATCTCTGCCTCCAATGCCATGTGGCCTATTCCTTTTCTGTATCTTCCATCTCTATGTCTCTCGTAAAGACATTTTTCACTGGATCCCATCTTTTTTCCAAAACTCCACAGGCCATTGGGCTTCCCTCATAGCTCAGACAGTAAAATGTCTGCCAGCAATGTGGGAGACCTGGGTTTGATTTCTGGGTCAGGAATATCCCCTGGAGAAGGAAATGGCAACCAATCCCAGTACTCTTGCCTGGAAAATTCCACAGATGGAGGAGACTGGTAGGCTACAGTCCATGGGATCACAAAGAGTTGGACATGACAGAACAACTTCACTAGCACCACAGACCATGTCTAACTATTACAATACCCTAAAGGTGCTTTGGCCACCTGACGAGAAGAGCTGACTCATTTGAAAAGACCCTGATGCTGGGAAAGATTGAAGGCGAGAGGAGAAGGGGAATGACAGAGGATGAGATGGTTGGATGAGATGGTTGGATGGCATCACCGACTCGATGGACATGAGTTTGAGTAAGCTCTGGGAGTTAGTGATGGACAGGGAAGCCTGCAGGCTGCAGTCCATGGGGTCGCAAAGAGTTGGACATGACTGAGCGACTGAACTGAAACTGAAAGGTGCTTTGAGCTTTTCCATTGTTTTTGCTTGGAAAACTTCTTGATGTTGTTTAGTCACTAAGCCATGTCCGATTCTTTGTGACCCCATGGACTGTAACCCACCAGGCTTCTCTGTCCGTGGGACTTTCCAGGCAAGAATCTTGGACTGGGTTGCCATTTCCTTCTCAAGAAGATCTTTCTGACTCAGGGATCGAACCCATGTCTCCTGCATTAGCAGGAGGATTCTTTATCACTGACCTACCTGGGAATCTCCTAGGAAAACCTACCCCACTTTATAATCTAGAGAAGTATCTTCATCATCAAAAGCAGCCCAATATCCACTGTCTCTTCTAGGATGACTTCCCTGATAATCATTCCCCCAAAGTTGGGAACATGTAACTTTTGCATGTACCCTCATATGCTCCTATAACCCTTTATATTTGCACCATGTTTTCAAAGAACATTTTGGAGTATAATATAACTGGTAGTTTATCTCTGTGAAGACAGAGTTATAAGATACAATATTCTACTAAGGTTGAAAGCAAGTTCTAAAGCTGCCTGAATTAGTGTCATATAATATCATCTACCAGATATGGGACCTTAGGTAAGTTTAATTGACACTTTAATGCCTTGATTTCCATTGAGAAAACCGTAACTGAAAAAGATTCATGCACCCCAATGTTCATAGCAGCACTGTTTACAATAGCCAGGACATGAAAGCAACCTAGATGTCCATCAGCAGATGAATAGATAAAGAAGTTGTGATATGTATATACGAAGGAATATTACTCAGTCATAAAAAGGAGTGCACTGGAGTCAGTTCTAGTGAGGTGGATAAACCTAGAGCCTGTCATACAGAGTGAAGTAAGTCAGAAAGAGAAAAATGAGGTTCAAGTATTAATACCTATGTATGGAATCTAGAAAAAATGATATCAATGAATCTATTTATAGAGCAGGAATAGAGATGCAAACATAGAGAACAGACTTTGGACACAGTGTGGGAAGGAGAGGATGGGACGAATTGAAAGAGTAAAGCTCACATTGCTGCTGCTGCTAAGTCACTTCAGTCGTGTCCGACTCTGTGCGACCCCATAGACGGCAGCCCACCAGGCTCCCCCGTCCCTGGGATTCTCCAGGCAAGAACACTGGAGTGGGTTGCCATTTCCTTCTCCAATGCGTGAAAGTGAAAAGTGAAAGTGAAGTCACTCAGTCGTGTCTGACTCTTAGCGACCCCATGGACTGCAGCCCACCAGGCTCCTATGTCCATGGGATTTTCCAGGCTAGAGTACTGGAGTGGGGTGCCGTCGCCTTCTCCAAAGCTGACACTACCATGTATAAAATAGATGGCCAGTGGGAAGCACTCTATGGGCACAGAGAGCTCAGCGCAGTGCTCTGTGACAGCCTCGAGGGGTGGGATGCAGAGGGTTAGGGAGGAGGCTCAGGCTGGAGGGGACATATTTGTACTTGCGGCTGATTCACATTGTTGTTTGGCAGAAGTCAATACAATATTGTAAAACAATTATCTTCCAACTAAAAAAAATTGTTTTAAAGGAGCTATCTTCACATAGGCTATTTATCTTTCTTTCTTAAGGACATTAAACATTTTATGCTTAAAAAAATTATGTTCGTTTCTTCCACCTGCTATGACAACACATGACCACAAACTCAGTGACTTTAAACAACAGGGATTTATTTATTCCCTTCCAGTGCTGAAGGCCTGATGTCTGATAGTAAGGTGTCAGTAGGGTTGTACTCCCTCTGAAGGCTGAATGATCTGTTCTTTGCCTCCTTGGCTCCTGGTGGCACAGGGTGTTCCCTGGCCCATGGCCACATCACTCTGCCTCCAATGCCATGGGATTTTTCCTCTTCTATGTCTTCCCTCTGTGTGTCTCTTATAAGGACATTTTTCATTGGATTTAGGGTCCATCTTGATAATCCAGATGATATCCTCAACTCAAGATCCTTAACTCAATTACATCTATAAAGACCTTTTTTTCAAATAAGTTCATATTCATGGGCTCCAGGAATTAGGACATGGACATATCTTTTCGGGGACCACCATTCAACACACCACAAGTCTAGCTTTTGTATTTCTTGGAATCTTGAATGAAATTATGCATGCAAAGCTCTCAGAACAGTACCCGACAGGGAATAGATTTTCAATAGCTATGATGATAATAATGAAGATGATGAGTTATGGTGATTATCTCAGAAGCTGCTATATACATAATCATTCATACTTGGTTTCTTTTTTTTTTTAATGTGTTTCTTAGATCAAAAAAAGTTAACTAATATGCTTAAGACATATTGCTAACACCAAGGATTTATATGGACTTCTCAGGTGGTGATAGCGGTAAAGAATCTGCCTGCCAGTGCAGGAAGATATTGCAGGAAGAAATGCAGGTTCAATCCCTGAGTCAGAGAGACCCCCTGGAGAAGGAAATGGCAACCCACTCCAGTATTCTTCCCTGGAGAATCCCATGGACAAAAGGGCCTGACAGGCTACAGTCCATGGGGCTGCAAAGAGTCAGATGTGACGGAGTGACTGAGTACAAGGGTTTACACAGGTTTTTCTGGCTAATTTTCACTTCAACAACAAAAAATGCAGTTAACCAGAATTCTCCTCCACCATCACACATGAACCTTGACAGTGCATCCAGTAGTAGCTATTTCCCCAAAGGAGTTTATACATGCCAAAGGCATGGGGGTCTTTACTATTTGCCAGCACCCAAAAATGAATGACTTTATTGGAAATGAAGTTGGAGAGATCAAGTGTGTTTGATTATGGACTTGGAAAGGCTAGGAAAGCAACTATCAAATAATCACCTAGCAAGAAGACAGATATAAGGTTACCAAGCCTGGCAAAGAGACAACCTTCCCCAGGTCACTCCTTGAGTTGGTGACGAAGCAGAGACTAGGACCCAGGTCTCCTTATTCACCCCAGTGTTATTCTCACCAATGATCTGCCTCATGTTGTTGACACTACTTAGAGCAAGAAATTAATATAAATAGTAAGATTGGCTATTTAAAAGAATGAAGAAGGTCAAGCACTTTAGCACAGGCTTATTGTCATAAGCTTTCGACATTCTACTCCAATAGACTCATATAACGGTATAGGTAACAGCCATATAAACTTATCAGCTCAGCTGCTCAGTTGTGTCCGACTCTTGCAACCCCGTGGACTGCAGCACACCAGGCTTCCCTGTCCATCACCAACTCCCAGCACCTGCTCAGACTCATGTCCATTGAGTCGGTGATACCATCCAACCATCTCATCCTCTGTATATTTCATTTTCATTTGGTAATAGCGACATAGAAAAGCCATGCAGTGTATTCCAGCCACTTCATTTTGACACCAAAGGCCCTCTATGACTTTCCTTGATAATATAATCACCTTCTGTTCCCCTTCATATACCTACTACTCCATTAAATGGGTCAACTCCATACCTATTCCATCCTTTTCCAGCCCACGTGTTGTCCCAGCTCTTGTTCTTTGTGTCCTGAAAACCTTCTTCTCCATGTCTACATCTCCAAGTCCTGCCATCCTTGAAAGGCTCAGTTTAAACAGAACAGGATCCAAAAAGCCTTTTCTTTTGCTTCTACCAGTATGTGACATTTCTTGTTTCTGAAGCCCCATTTCCTATTTTTTTACACCTCTCTTAAAACATTAGTCATTTCCTGATTTATATTTTTGTAGCTTCCTCTTAATCTGTTAAGATCTCAGAGACATCTGTAAAATAATAATTAAATAATATTTATCTTAGAGTGTATTATACACTGGAAACTCCCTCTTACCCAAGGACTTTCTGAGAAATGTTCATGGTGTTCCTGATACCATGACCACAGTATAAATGGACCAGGATGGGAATCCAGTTCCAGGCCAACCAATCCCTAGACTGACCAGAAACTCACAGGATCCAATTTTAAAATTTTTAGGATTTGAGGAGCCAGGTGACACTGTGTCAATAGCTTGAAGTCAACCATAGTGGAAATATCTGCACCATAGAAACTGGCAAACACTACGAATCAGAATTTTCCCCTACCCCAATCCCCTACAGATAGCCAGTTATTAAATATTTATCAGCACACCACTAATGCTAAGGAACTGAATCTTCTCCCTTGGCAGTTTGAGGGAGAGACCTATAGAAAGAGGCAGTGGTCCTTAACACAGACAAAAGCAGAATAACTTAGAAGAGACATCTGTAAGCAGGAAATTGAGACAGCAAAAGCTAGGAGGTAGCAAGGGCCACAAGGTGGAGAGACAGGATAGAAAGAAATTAATCTGTCATGGCAGGTTCGGTGAAGTTGTTATGATGACAAATTCTTGAAGTAGGAAAAACAGGTGCCCCCACCTTGGGTTGATGCTAATCCTGGTTCCTGGAGTCTCTGGCTAGATCCCATGTGATCTTTCCTAAATCCTTCTGTTCTGTGAGGCTGGCTCTGCAGTGATACCTGTTTTTCCCTTACTTCCCTGTCTCTCCTGAAAGACAGATCCTTATCACAGAGGACAAGTGGCCCAAAGAGGGACCATGATGCTTCACAGCTCATAAAGGACTTTCACATCCATCCTCAAAAGTCAACCTTCCAACAGCTGTGCTGGTTACACAGACCATCAGCTGCTGTAGGTGCCAGCCAGCCCATGAGACTAGAAGTTGAGGCTCAGAGAGTGTCTGGGACTTGCCCAAGGACATGCAGCTGGAGAACAGCAGAGGCAAAACATAAACTCATGTCTTCTGGTGTCAGGATCGAGGCTCTGTTCACTTCGGGCCTACATGAGATGTACGGGTCCAGATGAGTGATGCTCTGACATTCTGACCACACAGATCACACTGTGAACAACAAGCTTAGTCAACAATTATAAGTAGCACAGAGGAAAAGTAAAAGAGGAGACAGGAAGAGAGAAAACGTGATTTGAAAGTTCAGATGCCATATACAGATAACATGGTATAAAGGTAAACATGGGATTTCCCTGGTAACTCAGCAGTAAAGAATCTGCCTTCCAGTGTAGAAGGCACTGGTTCAACCCCTGGGTTGGGAGGAATCCCTAGAGAAGGAAATGGCAACCTACTTCGGTATTCTTGCCTGGAACATTCCATGGACAGAGGAGCCTGGGGGACTACAACCCATGGGTTGCAGAACAGTTGAACACGGCTTAACAGCTAAACAATAACAACAAAGGTGTACACACATATATGCACATACAACATGCAATATCAGATTCCCAGGTGGCTCCGTGCTGAAGAACCCACCTGCCAATTCAGGAGGTTCAGGTTCAATCCCTGGGCCACGGAGATCCTTTGGAGGAGGAAATAGCAACCCACTCCAGTATTTCCTGCCTAGTAAATTCCATGGAAAGAGGATCCTGGCAGGCTACAGTCCATGGGGGTCTCAAAGAGTCGGACACGACTAAACAACTGAGCACATATGCACATGTAACATCACATAGATTATAGTTCACGTATGTTCTTGGAGCATCAAACACACCTGAATTAAAGTCTTAGCTCCCTGTTCATTGGTCCTGAGAACTTGGGCAAGTCATTACTCCTATGAAACTTATTCATAAAGTAGATATTAAATTTCTTTATCTACTTCATAAGATTCTGATGCAGCTTAAAGAGAAAGTGGATGCAAACCATTTGGCACAAAGTTTGCCGTGAAGTAAATATTTGGTATATTTGGTGTATATTTGCTATTTTTTATGTAAAATAATAAGCATAACTAATAATTTGAATTTATCTGATTGTATTAATACTTAATTGATTTTAATGAGTCTTAAAATTTGTGAAAGGCACTGGTTGCTAATTAAATGACTGCTATACATAAATCAGTGGTGTTTTAGACATGTACACAGTCTGCTCTACAAAACACACATACACACAGGAAACACATAAGGCTCAAAATTAAATGTCTTTAAATAAAACATAAAGCAAAAACATCTGCTGCTGGAACCTGGTCCCTGGGCAGATTTGATTTTTGAAAATGACAAAGAGACCAAATTGTGCTTCGATTCCTGGGCTGTGTGAGAGTGGGACAGTGATTGCTTCCCTGGAGCTCACAGCCTGCTGGAGGGAAAGATGCAGATGCTTAAACAAAGGACATTGTATGCTGGACACACAGCACTCCGGGACCCTGGGCCAGCAGGGAATTCTGTAGCCACATCATAAACAGTGTTGCTGAATTTCCTTCCATTTTCTGAAACAGCAGCCACCACAAATGAGATGCTCTAACAGAGCCGTGAATGTGAAAAGAGCAAATTCATTAGGCTGCTGGAGGATAACACTCCTTGCCATCAGCAGAGAAATCACCTATATTTCCAGAGGCCTCGGGATGTGGCCTTATCATTTCCTAATAGAGCCTCTGCTAATATATTACAGACCGAGACCAGTTCCTCCTGGGAGATGAGTTTCTGTGGCCGTGACCTAGAAATTAGACTCAGGATGTCTGTCGGAGGTCTTCTTCAATGTAATTCAAATATAATTCTTTTTAAATATAATTTTAAAGTCAGTAAAATCAAACAAACAAAAAGACCCACGTAATATAGAGACAAGGATATCCACCAGCAAACCCATCCCCCTAACATAATTACCACCTTTTACGTAAAGGCTTTCCAGCCTGTCTTTCTCATGTGGTTGCTCTCACAGAATTGAATTGAGAGCACCCACATGATTTTGCAACATGAATTTCTGGGAACTGGGCTGGGGTTCCTTGAGGGTAAGTGACTTAAAGGGTGTCCATCTATTTCACTCACCTGCCAGGGGTTCAAGCAGAAAGTACTCCTAGAAGGAGACTCGAGGAGAGGAGTATGAGTTCCCGTTGGGACGGGACTGTCACAGGAGTGAGAATGAGAATCTGCTTCTCTGTCTCAGCCCAGCTTACCTTTGCCACCTTCCCACCTCACTTTCTCACTCATGCCCAGTGCTCCTGGCCTAGAGGACTGATTCCAATTTTCTGACCACTTCTCATGGCAATCAGAAAGGGAAAAAGTGCAAGCAGTGACAGATTTTATTTTCCTGAACTCCAAAATTACTGTGGACGGTGACTGCAGCCATGAAGTTAAAAGATGCTTGCTCCTTGGAAGAAAAGCTATAACAAATGTAGACAGCATATTAAAAAGCAGAGATGTCACTTTACCAACAAAGGTCCGTGCAGTCAAAGCTATGGTTTTTCCAGTAGTCATGTATGGATGTGAGAGCTGGAACAGAAAGAAGGCTGAGGGCCAAAGAATTGATGCTTTCGAATTGTGGTGCTAGAGGAAAAGATCCTGATACCAGGAAAGATTGAGGGCAGGAGGAGAAGGGGATGACAGAGGATGAGATGGTTGGATGGTATCACTGCACATGAGTTTGAGCAAACTCTAGGAGATAGTGAAGGACAGGGGACCCTGGCATGCTGCAGTCCATGGGGTCACAAAGAGTTGAACATGACTGAGCAACTGAACAACAACAACAAAGCTTTCTATTATTTTATATATATTTTATTAATTTCATTTTATTTTCACTAAGTGATGGTGTTACATGTATTAATTTATTGTAGCAGGAGATGACCAATGTTGACACCTCACTGTGATGATAAAATCCCAACATTAGCAAAGAGGCAACTTGATAGTGAAATTAGGTACTTGATATTAATATTGCTTTATCAGCCCTGGGATTTCTTTGGAAGGAATGATGCTAATTCTGAAACTCCAGTACTTTGGCCACCTCATGCGAAGAGTTGACTCATTGGAAAAGACTCTGATGCTGGGAGGGATTGGGGGCAGGAGGAGAAGGGGACGACAGAGGATGAGATGGCTGGATGGCATCACTGACTCGATGGACGTGAATCTGAGTGAACTCCGGGAGTTGGTGATAGACAGGGAGGCCTGGCGTGCTGCGATTCATGGGGTCACAAAGAGTCGGACACGACTGAGTGACTGATCTGATCTGATCTGATCTGATCTGATGTGTGCTCAACTGTGTCCGACTCTTTGTGGTCCTGTGCACTGCAGCCCACCAGGTTCCTCTGTCCATGGAATTTTTCCAGGCAGGAATACGGGAGTGGGTTGCCATTTCCTTCTTCAGGGAATCTTCCTGACCCAGAAATTAAACCTGTGTCTCCTGCTTTAGCAGGCAGATTCTTTACCTTCGAGTCATCTGGGAGGACAATGTTGCCAGAGTTGCTTCTCTCTTTGTGAACTTTTGCCTATCATAATTTTCTAATCTTTTACTTTTCATTTTTCACTTGATATTTTTAGAAGCATGCACTGTAATACATTGAATGTGTGTGTGCTCGGTCCCTTCAGTGATGTCCAATTCTTTGCAACCCTATAGACTCTTGTGTCCATGGGATTCTCCAGGCAAGAATACTGGAGTGGGTTGCCATGCCTTCCTCCAGGGGAATCTTCCAGATCCAGGGATGGAGCCCGAGTCTCCTGCATTGCCAGGAGGATTCTTTACCGCTGAACCAGAGAAGCTCCATTATAATACATTCAGCTCATTTCAGTCACTCAGTCGTGTCCTACTCTTTGCGACCCCATGGACTACAGCATGCCAGGCTTCCCTGTATAATACATTAAGTTGTATTTAAAAGAAAAGAAACTCAGACTCTGTCCTTTAACAGAGGCATTTAACCTGTTTACCAGCATATTTGGCCCTTATGAATTTCATTGAATCAATGTAAATTTCCTGTAAGGATAGCTGAACTACTGAAATAGTTTGGGGAGTGCAAAAGCTCCCTTTCAGGACAGCTAAAGTCCTTTGGGACTTTAAACTTCCAGTGTTCATTTGAACATATGGATGCTGACACCCTGCCCTGATTATTCCCTAAAGTGGTACCTAGTCAAGAAACAGGGTCCCACTGAATCAGAGCCAAGGAGGCTTCCCTTCATGTATTTGCAAGCTGCTTCCCTCTTTGATCTTAAAAAAAAAACTCTATTTATTTATTTATTGGCTGCACTGCATGGCATGTGGGACCTTAGTTTCCCAGACCAGTGTTCAAACCTGCACACCCTGCATTGGAAGTGCAGAGTCTTAACCAGTGGACCTCATGGGAAGTCCCCAACCTGCTTCCCTCTTTGCGTCTGCATTTGTCCTGCTTTGCTACTGAAACTGTCTTTTCAAACTCTTGGTTGAGGAAATGACTGCCTGAGTGATACTATTTTTGTGTTGCTTTCTAAGACCCAATTATCTCTGTGATACCCTGTAGTAGCAGTTTACTTTCCCTTCTATCCATCCATCCACCAATCCAACAAATGTTTACCATCATGCTTCATCCACCAGCTCTTGTTCTGGGTGCTATTATAATTTAAGTGTACAAGAAAACTACTTTGAAGGTCTAGAAAAATTCTACCCTTGAGGAATACCCAGGACTTTTCTATGGATAGCCTCAGCTCTGCAGACCACAACTTGGGTTTATTCTGGCCTCTTTCTCTGAGCACAGGACTGTGATCTGCGTTGCCATAGCTGACCACTATTCTTGGCCTTAGCTCCATGTAATTTTGCTCGATTGCAATAGTCCAGGGCCTTGGAGTCCCTCAGAGAGCTCCTAGTGGGGCTTTTCACATCTCCTCTTCTCACTCCTTCTTGGCATCCTGTGTCTAGCAGTGAGGACTGATGTTGGTTCCTCTCCACTCTGAGCCTCAGGCCATTTCATCATGACTATCATGGTTGCATTTTCTCAAGCTGATGGTTTCTTTTCTTCAGTGATGGCCCTTTTAAAAACTGACCCCATTAAAAAGAATACATTTGAATCAGTTCTAATGAGGTGAATGAAACTGGAGCCTATTATACAGAGTGAAGTAAGCCAGAAAGAAAAACACCAATATAGTATACTAACGCATATATATGGAATTTAGAAAGATGGTAATGATAACCCTGTATGTGAGACAGCAAAAGAGACACAGATGTATAGAACAGTCTTTTGGACTCTGTGGGAGAGGGAGAGGGGGGAATGACTTGGGAGAATGGCATTGAAACATGTATAATATCATATAAGAAACGAATTGCCAGTCCAGGTTCGATGAGGATACAGGATGCTTGGGGCTGGTGCACAGGGATGACCCAGAGGGATGGTATGGGGAGGGAGGTGGAAGGGGGGTTCAAGATGGGGAGCACATGTATATCCATGGTGGATTCATGTTGATGTATGGCAAAACCAATACAATATTGTAATTAGCTTCCAATTAAAAGAAATAAATTTAAATTTAAAAAAATAAATAAATAAAATAAAATTTAAAAAAATAAAATAAAAACTGACCCCAGCCTGGAAGGCTATTTGGAGCTGTGAGAAAGGAGCATCCTGTCCAAATGGATGGGTCCTCCTGCAGGCCCTAGAGTGGCTTCACCCCCAGACCTACTGCTGCTGACTTAAAAAATAGTCATAACCTAAAAGTTAAGAGTTATGTTTTACTCAGTGGAAATTTTTAGGATTCATGCCCGGGAGATAGCATCTCCAGTGACCCCGAGAGAGCTGTTTCCAAGGAGGCAAGGGGAGGAACCAGGTTATACAGAAGTTTTGTAACAAAAGGTAGGTAAGTCTGAATATCCCAAAATTATTGCTAATTAAGGAGAACCAGATATCCCAAGTTAAGGAATTTAACACTTTTCTATGTATAGAAGATACAAGAGTCTGAGCTCACTGAAATCATTCCTTTCATGTGCATCTCAGCTCTCTGGGACCAGTTTCCTGTGTTTTTCACATCCTGAGCTTCCTTGAGGCTCACCATAGGGAGTGGCTGCAGTCTGGTAGCTGTTGAGTGGCAGGAATTTGTCTCCTTTTTGAGTGCCCTTAGGGTTCAAATGGGCTTCTCTGGTGGCTCAGATTATAAAGAATCTGCCTGCAATGTGGGAGACCCAGGTTCTATCCCTGGGTTGGGAAGATCCCCTAGAGTAGGAAATAGCAACCCACTCCAGCATTCTTGCCTGTAAAATCCCATGTATAGAAGAGCCAAGCGGGCTACAGTCCATGGGGTCACAAAAAGTCAGACATGACAGAGTGACACACACTTCACTTTAGGGCTCAGAAACTCATAATGGAGGGCTGTAATTGCTGATGACTGTGATATCCTTGTTTATTCAGTCCTTTCAATGATTATTCAGGGTTGATTTCCTTTAAGATTGACTGGTTTGATCTCCTTGCTTTCCAAGTGACTCTCAAGAGTCTTCTCCAACACCACAGTTCAAAAGCATCATTTCTTTGGTGCTCAGCCTTCTTTGTGGTCTAACTCTCACATCCGTACATGACTACTGGAAAAAGCATAGCTTTGACTATATGGACATTTGTTTGCAAAGTGATGTCTCTGCTTTTCAATACACTGTCTAGAAAGCACATATACCCTGCATGTTTAGTGAATAAAACCTTACAAGATATAGGTTCCATGTAGTGACAGTAAATAGAAGGGTTGGTGCTCCACAGAGAAATGTATGAGCACCCCAACCTAATCTAAGCTTCTCAGAGGACTGAAGCTCCCAGAATGCCTGGGATCTGCCCATAGACACTCCCCCGGGCTGTTTAACTCCAACACTCAATTCTTTCGAATGCAATCAGTTCTGTCCCACAAAATGAAATCCTGTTACAAAAGACTGAGTGTCTGAGACCCTGCAGCCTTTCTGCTTGGCTCTGGACCCACCAGACTGACCATGTGAAGTCTGCCTTTCCAAGTCTGCAGTGAAACAGTAGACACCTCTCAAATACCACTGGAGCCCCCAAAACTGTAAGCTCAAACAGATTCCTATGTTCCAGTCTGGAGGCCAAATTCCTTCTTTTGGAAAACTCACTCTTTGCTCAGAAGGCCACTGGTCAGCATAGCTTAGCCACATTGACTCATAAAATTATCCTTCCCAGCCACAGGTCTATCAGTATTCAGAAAACTCCCAAGGCAGAAGAAAGAAAAAAAACTCTTAGAGATGTCAGCTCCTTCAGCCTCCTTTCCCGAATCTGGCAAGGGAGTATGATCACATTCTGTGTGAGAGAATCACCAGTTTTTAAAATGCTGACAAGGTTCAAATTAGCCCCAAGTGTCCTATAATGACTAATACACACAGGGCAGGGCTCCCTAGCTGCCACCTTCTCAGCACATTTCTGCACCCCAGGTCCAATCTACTTGCCCATGAGTCCTGAACCTTATGGGGAGGGGAAGACTTAACTACACACAATGAAAATGAGCTCTTTATCATTAGCTCTGACTCTTGCCCCAGCTTGCCACTCCTAGCTGGACTGTGCCAGATGGATTCCATTGCCAAGTTGTCATAAATGTCTTCCCAGCCCCAAGCCATGTGCCCTTTCTGCTTAGCTGTGTCTGGTATCATGGGAAAGCTCACACACACCCCTTCCCTCTGTGGGCCAAGGGGAAGCACCCACAAGGTGGTGGGAAGCCCTGGCTCAGAGTCCACATGCACACGGGGCCTGGCATTGATGGAAGCCCTGGAGAGTCTGCTGGTTTGATTCATTGTCTCAGTCATGCCCAGGCCCGAGAAGTCAAGCTTTTCGTCTTATCATTTTTTTTTTTTTTTTTTTTTTTTTTTTTAGCAAAGAATGTACTGTCTTCTGGGGCTTCCCAGGTGGCTCAGTGGTAAAGAATCTGCCTGTAGTGCAGGAGATGAGGGTTCAATTCCTGGGTTGGGATTGAAGACTCCTTGGAAACAGAAATAGCAATTCAGTCCAGTATTCTTGCATGGAGAATTCCATGGACAGAGGAGCCTGGCAGGCTACAGTTAATGGGGCCGTAAAGAGTTGGACACAGCTTGGCAACAGAATAACAACTAGTGTTGTCTTCTACAGGTGTGAAGCACCTTTCTGCTTTGGAGGAGACGTGCATCCACATAATAAAGGAGAATTGAAGTAGACTCACTGCTGGCTGCTCTATCCTTGGATCTCTCTTACCTGGGAAGCCAGGAAGGTTGGCAGTCACCCACAGAGTCCTTGTAAGGGTTACATGAGGTGCTGATCTTAAGTGCCTGGCTCCAGTGTGCATTGAACAGAGTGTCTTTCCTCTCCCCTGTTATCTATGGACCACTCTTGTTACAACTCAGTTCCCCACATGCTGTCCCATTGGATCACTCATATTCCCATGAGACAGATGTCGATTCCCTGGCCAGCAGAAATGGGACTTGAGAGTTGGCATGTCATCCTCCTAGCTTTGGGACCATGGGTGGTGGCCCCACAGTGTTCCCCAGTCTGTCCATGAACAACCTCGAGCCTTTCTGTTTCACAACATATCAGGGCAAACAGGTGTCTGAGGAAATAACAGCCCACAGGGAAAGGCCAGCCAGCATGAGCCTTGTGGGCCTCTGTGGCAATTCTTAGGCCACAAGTGGGCCAGACAGAGGAAGGAGCTGGGATTGGTGAGTGTGTGGGAAGCTGAGGGGAGAGTGAGTGAGGATCCAAGCCCCACGGTCCAGGCGGAGAAAGAAAAGGCCACCTTGCACGTGGCAAACAGCTATCTGAGATTCTAGAAGCACTGGTAAAAGACAGGCCATCACCCTGTGAGAGAAATATTAGGAGAAAGGCAGGCCCTCAGCTCCAGCTGCTATTTCAAGGCTACTGTCACCTCTAATCCAGAATACTGCAACAGTCTTTCAACTGGTCTCTTGCTTCTGACCTTGACTCCGTCAGCTGAGGCTAGGCTCCACATAGCAGCCAGAGAGCCCTTAAAGGCATGAGTCAGCTTATGTCACTTTTTTGCTCAAAACCCTGCAGTGACTCCCATCTCAGAGCAAAACCAAACTCCTCACAAGGCCTTGGAATGACCTCTGTGGTTGCTACAATCTGCCTTCCATCCCTGACCTCCCCTAATACTACTTCCCCACGGGCTTGTTATCTTTAATCACTAACTCATGTTTGACTCTTTTTTGACCCCATGGACTGTAGCCCACCAGGCTCCTCTGTCCATGGGGTCTCCTAGGCAAGAATACTGGGGTGGATTGCTGTTTCCTACTCCGGGGGATTATCTAGACTCAGGGATTGAACAGGCATCTCCTGCATTGCAGGTGAATTCATTACCACTGAGTCACCAGGGAAGCCTTCCCCACAGGCTTACTCTGCTCCAATCAAACCAGCCTCTTGGCCTGTCCACACACACACTAGGCCCATGTCCACAGTCCAAAGATCTTTCCACTGGCTCTTCCTCAACTCAGAAGACTTTTTCCCTGAAGATCTACTTAGTTATTCCATGGCTCAAATCTTGTATCAGCCTTGCTCAAATTTCCTATTCTCTGGGAGGACTACCCTGCCAGTCTACTTCCTACTACAAACTGCCCTCAGTCCGCACTGCCTTCATTTCCTTCTCTGTTCTTGCTCCTTTGTGTCTGCATTTTTTTTTTAATTTTACTTAAAGATATCCTCTGTATTTCAGTACAAGAATGTCAGCCTCACAATGGTAGCAGACTTTCTTTTTATTAATATAAATTTATTTATTTTAATTGGAGGCTAATTACTTTACAATATTGTATTGGTTTTGCCATACATTAACATGAATCTGCCACGGGCGTACATGTGTTCCCCATCCTGAAACCCCTCACCCCTCCCACCTCCCTCCCCATACCATCCCTCTGTGTCATCCCAGTACACCAGCCCCAAGCATCCTGTATCATGCATCAAACCTAGACTGGCGATTCATTTCACATATGATATTACACATGTTTCAGTGCCATTCTCCCAAATCATCTCACCCTCGCCCTCTCCCAGAGTCCAAAAGACTGTTCTATACATCTGTGTCTCTTTTGCTGTCTCACATACAGGGTTATCATTCAGATCATATCAGTTCCTCAGTTGTGTCCGACTCTTTGTGACCCCATGAATCGCAGCACGCCAGGCCTCCCTGTCCATCACCAACTCCCGGAGTTCACTCAGACTCACATCCATCGATCTTTCTAAATTCCATATATATGCATTAGTATACTGTATTGGTGTTTTTCTTTCTGGCTTATTTAACTCTGTATAATAGGCTCCAGTTTCATCCACCACATTAGAACTGATTCAAATGTATTCTTTTTAATGGCTGAGTAATACTCCATTGTGTATATGTACCACAGCTTTCTTATCCATTCGTCTGCTGATGGACATCTAGGTTCCTTCCATGTCCTGGCTATTATAAATAGTGCTGCGATGAACACTGGGGTACCAGGAAGAAATTTAAAATCTTAACAAACCCATCACAAGCACAGAAATTGAAACTGTAATCAGAAATCTTCCAGCAAACCAAAGCCCAGGTCCAGATGGCTTCACAGCTGAATTCAACCAAAAATTTAGAGAAGGGCTAACACCTATCCTACTCAAACTCTTCCAGAAAATTGCAGAGGAAGGTAAACTTCCAAACTCATTCTATGAGGCCACCATCACCCTAATACCAAAACCTGACAAAGATGCCACAAAAAAAAGAAAACTAAAGGCCAATATCACTGATGAACATAGATGCAAAAATCCTTAACAAAATTCTAGCAATCAGAATCCAACAACACATTAAAAAGATCATACATCATGACCAAGTGGGCTTTATCCCAGGGATGCAAAGATACTTCAATATCCACAAATCAACCAATGTAATACACCACATTAACAAATTGAAAATTAAAAGCCATATGATTATCTCAATAGATGCAGAGAAAGCCTCTGACAAAATGCAACATCCATTTATGATAAAAACCCTCCAGAAAACAGGAATAGAAGGGACATACCTCAACATAATAAAAGCTATGTGTGGCAAACCCACAGCAAACATTATCCTCAATGGTGAAAAATTGAAAGCACTTCCCCTAAAGTCAGGAACAAGACAAGGGTGCCCACTTTCACCACTACTTTTCAACATAGTTTTGGAAGTTTTGGCCACAGCAATCAGAGAAGAAAAAGAAATAAAAGGAATCCAAATTGGAAAAGAAGAAGAAAACTCTCACTGTTTGCAGATGACATGATCCTCTACAAAGAAAACCCTAAAGACTCCACCAGAAAATTACTAGAGCTAATCAATGAATATAGTAAAGTTGCAGGATATAAAATCAACACACAGAAATCCCTTGCATTCCTATACACTAATAATGAGAAAACAGAAAGAGAAATTAAGGAAACAATTCCATTCACCATTGCAATGGAAAGAATAAAATACTTAGGAATATAGCTACCTAAAGAAACTAAAGACCTATATATAGAAAACTATAAAACACTGGTGAAAGAAATCAAAGAGGACACTAATAGATGGAGAAATATACCGTGTTCGTGGATCGGAAGAATCAATATAGTGAAAATGAGTATTCTATTCAAAGCAATCTATAGATTCAATGCAATCCCCATCAAACTCCCAACGGTATTTTTCACAGAGCTAGAACAAGTAATTTCACAATTTGTATGGAAATACAGAAAACCTCAAATAGCCAAAGCAATCTTGAGAAAGAAGAATGGAACTGAAGAAATCAACCTGCCTGACTTCAGGCTCTACTACAAAGCCACAGTCATCAAGACAGTATGATACTGGCACAAAGTCAGAAATATAGATAAATGGAACAAAATAGAAAGCCCAGAGATAAATCCATGCACCTATGGACACCTTATCTTTGAAAAAGGAGGCAAGAATATACAATGGAGAAAGACAATTTCTTTAACAAGTGGTGCTGAGAAAACTGGTCAACCACTTGTAAAAGAATCAAACTAGAACACTTTCTAACACCATACACAAAAATAAACTCAAAATGGATTAAAGATCTAAACATAAGACAAGGTAGCAGACTTTCAATTTGCTCATGACTATACTCTAAGGTCTGGCACCCCACTCCAATACTCTTGCCTGGCAAATCCCATGGACAGAGGAGCCTGGTAGACTGCAGTCCATGGGGTCGCTAGGAGTCGGACACAACTGAGCAACTTCACTTTCACTTTTCACTTTCATGCATTGGAGAAGGAAATGGCAACCCACTCCAGTGTTCTTGCCTGGAGAATCCCAGGGACAGGGGAGCCTGGTGAGCTGCCGTCTCTGGGGTCGCACAGAGTCGGACACAACTGAAGCAACTTAGAAGCAGCAGCAGCAGCAGCATACTCTAAGGTCTGAGAATAGACCTTGACAAACACTGGGTGTTTCATAAACATTTTTGAAAAATGAATGAATAAATGAAAGAAAATGTGCTTTGGAGCCAGACAGACTCAGGGCTCAAGTATACCACCATCTACCACTAACCCACTGATCTTTGGAAGGTAGATTTAGCTTTCAGGGCTCAGTTTTCTCATCTGTAAAATGGGAATTGTAGTTTATACCTCATAAGATTGCTTTAGGGATTAACTAGAAGAACTTCACATAAAGTTACTGGCTATCAGTAAAAGCTAATTTTCTTTAAAATTATAATTTTAAAATTAAAAATTTTTAGGAATTTTTCAGCACCAAAGTATCTGAAAGTGAAAGTTGCTCAGTCATGTCCAACTCTTTGCGAACTCATGAACTATACAATCCATGGAATTTTCCATGCCAGAATACTGGAATGGGTAGCCTTTCCCTTCTCCAGGGGATCTTCCCAACCCAGGGATCGAACCCAGGTCTCCCACATTGCAGGCGGTTTCTTTACCAGCTGAGCCACAAAGGAAGCCCAGGAATACTGGAGTGGGTAGCCTACCACTTCTTCAGTGGTCTTCCCCCACCCAGGAATTGAACCAGGATCTCCTGCATTGCAGGCAGATTCTTTACCAACTGAGCTCTGAGAGGTTGCTTATTTTGATATTCTAAGTTTCAAAAATCAATAAAAACTTCTGAACACCAACCTGTACCAAGAACTCTGCTAGTCTAAGTGAATAAGAATAGATAATAAAACAGCTGTGCACTCAAGGAGCTCAGAGTCCTTGAGAGTCAGAGCCAACAGTTCAAAGCTTGACATGTTCTCTTAGAAGCATTCAGAATGTGTTTCAAGAGGAAACAAAAGCAGCATAAATTAGCTTTCTTAAAAGCGTATTTTGAAATAACTTTAGATTGGCAAGATATTGCCAAATAATGCAGAAATCTCTGTACCCTATGTCCAGCTTCCTCCAGTGTTGATATCTTCCATGTATGTCATGTTGGTTTGGTTTAGTCACTAAGTAGTTTCCGACTCTTGCAATGCCATGGACTATAGCCATCCAGCTCCTCTGTCCATGGGATTGTCCAAGCAAGAATACGGGAGTGGGTAGCCATTTCCTCCTCCAGGGGATCTTCTCCACCAAGGGATCAAGCCCCAGTCTCCTGCATTGCAGGCAGAGATTTTACAGACTGAGCCACCAGAGAAGCCCCCATGTATCTTACATTCATCATCAAAACCAAGAAATTGACATTGATCAGTTGCAACTACAGAACTTATTCAGATTTCACCAGTTTTTACATACATTCTGTGTGTGTGTGTGTGTAGCTATGAGATTTTATCACATATATAGAGATTAACTGTTAAAGAAAATCAGAAAACATTTCACAAAAGTAACACAGTATCTTGTGTTTTTCCTGAGGTTGTGAATTTGATATTTCCATTTTACAGATAATATAATGAAATTCATAAAGCTAAGTGACTTGCCTAAGATGACATAATTCCTAAGTGGCAGAGCTGGTACCTGCAATTTTCTGACACTCAACATGTATTGACATGAAAAACCTTAATGTTGGAAGTTAGGGTGCAATAGCATTAGGAGTTATCGAGGCTTTGTTTTCAGACTTATCTTGCCATAGAGACGTTTGCAGCTATAGAACTGCTGTTTTGTAAGTATCAAATTGCTATTTTCTTTGATCTTGCCCCAATATCTGGGCTCTGGAGTATCTAGGATATAAAATGCAAAAAAAAAAAAAAAAGCACTGATATTTCAGGATGACCTGAGCGAAGGATTCCCCAGGACTTTCCCACTCTTAGATGTGCCAGCCAGACTCACCTGTCTGGGCTGTCAGAATCCTATAGAGCAAAGAAAGCAAAAAGGTTTAAAACGAGGGCCATGGACAGAGGCTTAAACAGCCTGGGAGGAATCCTGCAGAAAGAAAGTGACCATTGTCCTTTCCTCTGAAGCTCCTCTCTATTGCCCAATTTGAAAGCAGCTGGGTCTGAACCTCAGCCAAGAGATAAAGGGCTTTTTTTTTTTTGGCTAAAAGAAGTAACTGTGATCACGATGGGCCAAAACAGGAGGGAAGTATTAAGACTTGAAAGGGTAACAGAGCTACAAAGTGTCAGAATCAGTGCTTTAGGATATGTATTAATTCTGCAAGGAGTCATGCAGTACCTGCATCAGGCATGCATACGTGATTATGAGACAACTCCAGGTCTTTCAGGGAACTCCCAAACTAGTAGAAGACTTGCTCATTTTGCTCACTGTTTTTTGAAAAAAATCTGACTCTTTCAGAATATAATTTAGTTATTAAGAACATAGTCTTGAAATACGAAAGTTTCGCTCATTCATTCATGTAATATTTATTCAGCGCCTACTAAGTTCGCAACACTGCTCAAGACACTAGGAAACAAAAGTCAACAAAACATACCTGGGGACTGAGAGACGGAGGGACAATGGACAGGAAGCAGAGCAAATAAATAATAGAGTATATTGTTTCTGTTCAGTCACTAAGTCATATCCGACTCTTTGCGACCGCATGGGCTGCAGCACACCTGGCTTCCCTGTCCATCACCAACTCCCGGAGCTTACTCAAACTCATGTCCATGGAGTCAGTGATGCTACCCTCCCATCTCATCCTCTGTCGTCCCCTTCTCCTCCTGCCTTCAATCTTTCCCAGCACCAGGGTCTTTACTAATGAGTCAGTTCTTCACATCAGGTAGCCAAAGAATTGGAGTTTCAGCTTCAGCATCAGTCCTTCCAATGAATATTCAGGACTGATGTCCTTTAGGATGGACTCGTTGAATCTCCTTGCAGTCCAAGGGACTCTCAAGAGTCTTCTCCATCACCACAGCTCAAAAGCATTAATTCTTCGGTGCTCAGCTTTCTTTATGGTCCAACTCCCATATTCACACATGACTACTGGAAAAACCACAGATTTGACTAGACGGACCTTTGTGGGTAACGTAATGTCTCTGCTTTTTAATACACTGTCTAGGTTTGTCATAGCATTTCTTAAAAGGAGCAAGAATCTTTTTATTTTGTGGCTGCAGTCACCATTCAAAGTGATTTTGAAGCCCAAGAAAATGAAATCTATCATTGTTTCCACTTTTTGCCCATCTATTTGCTATGAAGTGATGAGAGCGGATGCCATGATTTTCATTTTTTGAATGCTGAATTTAAAGCCAGCTTTTTCACTCTCCTCTTTCACCTTCATCAGGAGGCTCTTTGGTTCCTCTTTACTTTCTGCCATTAAAGTGGTATCATCTGCTTATCTGAGGTTGTTGATACTTTTCCTGGCAATGTTGATTCTGGCTTGTGAGTCATCCAGCCCAGCATTCCACCTGATGCACTCTGCGAAATAATATAGTATATTGGAAACTGGTAAATGCCATGGGAAAAAGAAAACATAGAATTAGGTTAAAAATCTCAGCAATATGGGGCAAGAGAGTTTATAAGGCAGTATTAGATAAATTTGTCAAAGTCAACCTTATTGAGAAGGTGGTATGTGAGCAGGGATCTCACATGAGATGAAGCAGGTGAGGGAGTGGGCGATTGTGTGGATATGGGATGGAGGAGAGGAAGCAACGCAGATGGGGGGACAGACAGAGACAAGACCCTAATGTGGAGCCAAGCCTGATCTGTCCAGGAACACTAAAGAAGGCCACAAAGTTAGGTATAAAGAGGGGAGGGGAAAGGGGGAAGAGAGTTAAGACTGGGCCGATTATAGAGAGCCATATTGGCCACGGTAGGATTTCTTCTTTTATTAAGTGACATGGGTAGCCACAGCAGAGTTTCAGCAGAGAACTGCCATCATCCATCTCGTGTTTCAACACACCCCAGTATTCTTGCCTGGGAAATCCCATGCACAGAGGAGTCTCATGGGCTACAGTCCATAGGGTCGCAAAGAGTCGGACATGACAGAGAGGGAACATACACAATATATATTGTTACAATACATAACCTGCAACATATTATAATACCAGTGTATTTATACAGAGAACACACAGAATATATACCTTGCATATATACAGCAGTATATGTATATACACACACATATAGATTACAACACATATACAAACACATATAGCTAGATATACTCAATAGCTAGTTATGGACACATATATACATAGGTAGATACAGCCATGGAGAAGGCAATGGCACCCCTCTCCAGTACTCCTGCCTGGAAAATCCCATGGATGGAGGATCCTGGTGGCTTCAGTCCATGGGGTCGCTGAGTCAGGCACGACTGAGCTACTTCACTTTCACTTTTCACTTTCATGCATTGGAGAAGGAAATGGCAACCCACTCCAGTGTTCTTGTCTGGAGAATTCCAAGGACAGGGGAGCCTGGTGGGCTGCCGTCTCTGGGGTCGCACAGAGTTGGACACGACTGAAGCGACTTAGCAGCAGCAGCAGCAGATACAACCACAGCAAATATATATGCTGTGGTTGTATCTGCTGCTGCATATATATATATGAAATTGAACTGGTGAGATTCCGAGAAAACTGCTACCAGGAGCAGGACTGTGAGGTTGGAGGAGGCGCAACCAATTCTGCCAGAAAAAGAAAATAACCTGGCATTTCATGAAGCAAATTAAAGTCCAAGTGTTTGGGGAGCGTCTCAGTGTTTGTCTTTCTGGTGAACTCCGGTGCTCTTGGCCATGGGCCCAGGCTGGAGAACCGGTGCAGGAAGGAGGCAGTCCTAGGCACCCCAGCCTGCCGAGATCACACTTGTAACACTCCTCTCGTGGGTCTCTCAGCCAAACATTGCTCAAGGACTCCAGAGGCAGGAAAACACTGTTCTGTTTGTGTTGGAAGTTTGGAGAATTTGTCTGAAACAGAGAGAAATTCCAGACTTTTAGAAGTTTATCTTTTATGTTTGGGAAATAAATAAAAACAGGACTGGTGTGTGGAAAGTCTTAGAATGTCCTAAGGAGGTGACATGGTCACATAAACATAAAATAAATAAGATATGTGAGGGGCATTTAGGAGGGAGTATCACAGAACACAGTGTCCTGGTTAATTTATCCGAATTGGACTTGACCATCTCTTACCCTTTTCACTAGGTGAAAAAGCATGGACTTTCATTTGATGGTTGGCTTTTGTTGTTTGCTGCCATCTGGTTGATTTTTAAAGAATCAATCTAGACTTTCTATGAAGATGGCATATTGAATATAGAGTTTGTTCCTCTGATCCACAAAAAGAAAGGTGATAGGGAAAAAATAAGTTCAATGAATAAAGAAATAAATAATAAATTATATCATTAATATATTATATGTTATATATATTGATATATAGGTGGTCAAGAATCTGCCTGCAATGCAGGAGCCACAGGAGATGTGGGTTCAATCCCTGGGTCAGAAAGAACCTCTGGAGGAAGAAATGGCAACCTACTACAGTATTCTTATCTGGGTAATCCCATGGACAAAGGAGACTGGGCTACAATCAATGAATACATACATATATGGAACAAATAAACTAACATATACATATATGTTAGTCACTCAGTCATGTCACACTCTGCGACCTCATAGACTGTAGCCCCCCAGATTCCTCTACCCATGGAATTATCCAGGCAAGAATACTGGAGTGGGTTGCCATGTCCTTCTCCAGGGGATGTTTCCAACCCAGGGATCGAACCCAGGTCTTCTGCATTGCAGGCAGATTCTTTACCATCTGAGCCACCCGGGAGTGATTTTATAAAACCACTCCCAAGTTTTATATACATATATGTATATATACATGTATGTATGTATACACATAAGATGGCAAGAGTGAACAATGACATTTTAGGAATCAGCAAACTAAAATGGACTGGAATGGGTGAATTTAACTCAGATGACCATTATATCTACTACTGTGGATAAGAATCCCTTAGAAGAAATGGAGTAGCCATCATAGACAACGGAAGAGTCCGAAATGCAGTACTTGGATGCAGTCTCAAGAATGACAGAATGATCTTTGTTTGTTTCCAAGGCAAACCATTCAGTATCACAGTAATCCAAGTCTATGCCCCAACGAGTAAGGTTGAAGAAGTTGAAGTTCAATGGTTCTATGAAGCCCTACAAGACCTTCTGAACTAACACCCAAAAAAGATGTCCTTTTCATTATAGGGGACTGGAATGCAAAAGTAGGAAGTCAAGAAATACCTGGAGTAACAACAAATTTGGCCTTGGAGTACAGAATGAAGTAGGGCAAAGGCTAGTAAGAGTTTTGCCAAGAGAATGCACTGGTCATAGCAAACACCCTCTTACAACAACACAAGAGAAGACTCTACATATGGACATCACCAGATGGTCAACACTGAAATCAGATTGGTTATATTCTTTGCAGCCAAAGATGGAGAAGCTCTATACAGTCAGCAAGAGCAAGACCAGGAGATGACTGTGGCTCAGATCATGAACTCTTTATTGCCAAATTCAGACTTAAATTGAAGAAAGTGGGGAAAACTTCTAGACCATTCAGGTATGACCTAAATCAAATCCCTTATGATTATACAGTAGAAGTGAGAAATAGATTTAAGGGACTAGATCTGACAGAGTGCCTGATGAACTATAGATGGAGGTTTATGACATTGTATAAGAGACAGGGATCAAGACCATCCCCAAGAAAAAGAAATGCAAAAAAACAAAATAGCTGTCTTTGGAGGCCTTACAAATAGCTGTGAAAAGAAGAGAAGTGAAAAGCAAAGGAGAAAAGGAAAGATATAAACATCTGAATACAGAATTCCAAAGAATAGCAAGGAGAGATAAGAAAGCCTTCCTCAGTGATCAATGCAAAGAAATAGAGGAAAACAACAGAATGGGAAAGATGAGAGATCTCTTCAAGAAAATTAGAGATACCAAGGGAATATTTCATGTGAAGATGGTCTCAATAAAGGACAGAAATGGTATGGACCTAACAGAAGCAGAAGATATTAAGAGGAGGTGGAAAGAATACACAGAAGAACTATACAAAAAAGATCTTCATGACCAAGATAATCACGATGGTGTGATCACTCGCCTAGAGCCAGACATCCTGGAATGTGAAGTCAAGTGGGCCTTAGGAAACATCACTAGGAACAAAGCTAGTGGAGGTGATGGAATTCCAGTTGAACTATTTCAAATCCTAAAAGATGATGCTGTGAAAGTGCTGAACTCAATATGCCAGCAAATCTGGAAAACTAAGAAGTGGCCACAAGACTGGAAAAGGTCAGTTTTCATTCCAATCCCAAAGAAAGGTAATGCCAAAAAATGCTCACACTATTGCACAATTCCACTCATCTCACAAACCAGCAAAGTAATGCTCAAAATTCTCCAAGCCAGGCTTCAGCAGTACATGAACCGTGAACTTCCAGATG
Organism: Bubalus kerabau; assembly: GCF_029407905.1. Lineage (NCBI taxonomy): Eukaryota > Metazoa > Chordata > Mammalia > Artiodactyla > Bovidae > Bubalus > Bubalus kerabau. The sequence continues at coordinate 114,290,673 of NC_073630.1, forward strand.
TTCAAGCTGGATTTAGAATGGAACAATATCTGGTTCCAAATCAGGAAAAGAGTATGTCAAGGCTGTATATCGTCACCATGCTTATTTAGCTTATATGCAGAGTACATCATGAGAAACGCTGGACTGGATGAAACACAAGTTGGAATCAAGATTTCCGGGAGAAATATCAATAACTTCAGATGACACCACCCTTATGGCAGAAAGTAAAGAGGAACTAAAGAGCCTCTTGATGAAAGTGAAAGAGGAGAGTGAAAAAGTTGGCTTAAAACTCAACATTCAGAAAACTAAGATCATGGCATCTGGTCCCATCACTTCATGGAAAATAGATGGGGAAACAATGCAAACAGCGACAGACTTTATTTATCTGGGCTCCAAAATCACTGCAGATGGTGACTGCAGCCATGAAATTAAAAGACGCTTACTCCTTGGAAGGAAAGTTATGACCAACCTAGACAGCATATTAAAAAGCAGAGACACTACTTTGCCAACAAAGGTCCATCTAGTCAAGGCTATGGTTTTTCCTGTGGTCATGTATGGATGTGAGAGTTGGACTATAAAGAAAGATGAGTGCCGAAGAACTGATGCTTTTGAACCGTGGTGTTGGAGAAAACTCTTGAGAGTCCCTTGGACTGCAAGGAGATCCGACCAATCCATCCTAAAGGAGATCAGTCCTGGCTGTTCATTGGAAGGACTGATGTTAAAGCCGAAACTCTAATACTTTGGCCACCTGATACAAAGGGCTGACTCATTTGAAAAGATCCTGATGGTGGGAAAAATTGAGGGCAGGAGGAGAAGGAGACGACAGAGGGTGAGATGGTTGGCTGGCATCGCCGACTCAATGGACATGAGTTTGAGTAAACTCCAGGAGTTGGTGATGGACAGGGAGGTCTGCCGTGCTGCAGTCCATGGGGTTGTAAAGAGTCAGACATGACTGAGCAACTGAAGTGACTGACTGATACATACAAAAATGTGTGTAATTGTATATATATATATATATATACACACACACACACAAATATATATATAGCCAGGAATAAAGGGGGAAATAGTATCTTTCTTGGATAGTGGGTGGAATAAAGACACAGGTGTGAGGGAAGGCCTGCAGTTTGAGCCTCCTGGGCTCTGAGTCTGGAGTGGGGCTGAAGATTCTGCTTCTGAAAAGTAAATCAAACCAGCCCCCAACATGGGGATCCAGGACAAGGCTGACTACCCAAAGCCAGCAGATGGATTCATCAGGTTTTCCCACTTATGAAAAAGGGAGAAAATGACTGTTGCCCTCCCCCACCTAAAACTCTGCATTTGAGCCAATTTGGGTCTGAGAAAGCACAGAACTCACAGCCATCGCCTCTCAAGTAGGAATGGAGTCAAGCAACATGCTGACCAGGAGACTGGATCTACAACACTCCCATTAATAATATATGTGGAACAGGATTCCTAAAATGCTTGGGTGAGATCTAGGGATCTGTATATGGCCTGGGAGCAAGGAAAAGGCAACTGTCAAACCATTAGGTAAGGTGGGATTAATACAGGTGGAGAGAGAGAGGATAAATATAGTTCTCTCATTTAAATCTAAGCCTAAGCCTAGCTCTAATTCTTGGCCAACTCCTAGTGGAACAGAAGCCAGGAATTAGAAATGATTGTACCTCTAGAATTGGAGATATACTGGATCAAAGACTAGGAGGACTGATTAGAGGCATATGTATGTGAAAGAAGCAGCTAGATTCCTAGGGCATTCCTGTAGCCAAAATGACATAATTACTCTTCCGTCTTCACTCATCCCATGGCCACAGAAGACTTTAAGTTTACCATTGAGAACACTGAACCAGGAGACCCTGGGCTCTGGGGCACCAGGTATAGCCGAGGAAGGATGCAAAGCTAAAACTACTGAAATGAGAGTCCAAAATCCTTTTTCCCCTCAACTCCTGTCAGTCAGGCTTATACCCACAGGCAAGAGATTGGTGAATACAGAAACTCCTCAGGAGACAGATAAGCCCAAGTAAAAAGACCTACAATTGCTAGACAATTAGAAATTCTGCAAGAAAATAGCTGATTATTTGTTCAAATGCCTGAGAATGAAGTTCACCACTCACTAAGGCTTACCTCATGCGTTGGACTTCCAATAAGCTTTTAAGTGCCTAACTTTTTGATGTAAATGGATGGAAAAGAATCATCTTTTTTTTTTTTTTTTTTTTTAACAATCACTTCTAATATAATAAGCAGACCAACACAATTATTTCTTAAAAAGAAACCAGGAAATAGATAAAATGTGGGAAGCCAAATAAATCAAGGGAAAAAAACATTCCTGAAGAAGTCAAAGGTATTGCATCTATGAAACAGGAGCAAATACTATTTAAAAGAAAAGTCGCAAAACAAGCAATAACAACAACAACAAAAAAACCTCTTCAAAATTAAAAATCTAAACTAATCTGTTCTAAGGAAGGAAGGGAGCCTCTATAAAGACAGGCAGGTAGGTAACTATGCTATGCTATGCTAAGTCACTTCAGTCGTGTCCGACTCTGTGCAACCCCAGAGACGGCAGCCCACCAGGCTCTCCCGTCCCTGGGATTCTCCAGGCAAGAATGCTGGGGTGGGTTGCCATTTCCTTCTCCAATGCATGAAAGTGAAAAGTGAAAGTGAAGTCGTTCAGTCATGTCCGACTCTTAGCGACCCCATGGATTGCAGCCTAACAGGCTCCTCCGTCCATGGGATTTTCCAGGCAAGAGGACTGGAGTGGGCTGCTGTTGCCTTCTCCGGGCAGGTAACTAGGTAACAACAAACACCCAGTTCAAAGTAATATTCTAGAGGGATTTAACTGTTAATGTCTGATTAATAAGGAAAGGAAACAAGATGGAAGAGCAACATACAGGGTGTACATCTCTATCTATGATGGCTTATTTCTTAGAAAACACTTTAGAAGCAACTATGTCACCATTTGGCAAAGCTTTTTTTTTCTTTTTTTGATTGTGCCAGGGCTTACAGGATCTTATTTCCCAACCGTGGATTGAACCTGTGCCTTTGGCAGTGAAAGCCCAGAGTTCTAACCACTGGACAACCAGGGAATTTTCACTGATAAAGATTTGGGAAACTCTCATATCATTTCTTTTCATGCTATCTGTATTTTAAGTATTTCACGTAAGTTTTTTTTTTAATGTTAATTTTTCAACAATCCACTTTTTGCTACAATTCTTATATTTTTTAAAAATTCTAAGTACACACATATATAAACAATTGAAAAATACTTAGACGACATTAGCTTCACTACAAATTATCTCATACATGGAGCTTCAGTTATTTTAACTTTGAGAATAAAACTTCAGATGCATAAAATAGCTAGACATTTGACTATCCTGAATAAGTTTTTGTCGTTGCTATTAACTAGTATCAATTGAATATCTACTACATGGAGATGACTGTGGCAGGTTTTCTTCTACACAATACATTACAGAATATGTTCCCAATGTCAATTACTCATTTGCACTGTATTAACTGTGAATTCTGAATAATTCCCTAAATTTCTGATTCTTGTACAAAGGCCAATGCATTTCTTTATTGATTCAAACTGTGGTTACAGTGAGAAAAGTGGAAAAAAACACTCTTCTCTAAAGCTTGGGAGGCTGTGAACACATTCTTTTAACTTTCCTTCCAAAAAAGATCTATTGAGTAATTATAATTGAGTCTGCTGGCTCCACAGATCTCTGCTTAGCTGAGAACTTTTACCAGAAAGCATTTTATGACACCAACCAGCACCACCAATCCACTTGGATTAAATCAGATGCTCCTTTTCAACACTGTGGTCTTGGCATGCTTGTGTCTTAGACCCCTTCCCCATCCGACCACCTCCTCTATACTTGGAATTCCTGTTTACTTCTTCACCTGCCCCCAAAGACTGGGATCTCTCTAAGGGGGTTCATTGTTTTGGTCACTGTGGTATTCCCCAACTTGTGGCTTAGGGCATGGCGCATAGTAGGTGTTCAATAAATCCTTCTTTGAATGAATGGGTAACTAAATGCCAGCCTTCGTTTTCTGCCATTGCTTGGATAGATCTTGATGCTGCAGCTTGGTCACAGCAGAGCAAAGACAACGTGGTCCAAAGTCTTCCCTTATTACATCTATCTCGTACAACTATAAAACACTGCAAAATGCCCACCCAGCAGAAACTAATTCCTGCATGGTCAATTTACAGTAAGTGCTTTTGGAATTTGCCTCAACTGTGGTATCAGAATTTGAAGGTTCCAATTACTGGGAAAACAATTCCCATTACCAACAGAAGAATCAGGAGGAGGAACGTTCAACTAGGTTGGCATATGAACAGCTTAGTGTAAATAATGGATTATCAGAATTTCTACATCACCAAGAGAAATGGCAAAGAAGAACAAAGTCTCTGTCCAAATGTTCAGGCCCTCATTTCCTACTTTTCCAGTAAATTTGTCTTAGCTGCAATACTTAACATTTGCATATCTCAGTTTCTATGGAGGCATATTAGTCTTCCCAAAGCCTTATAAAATCAGAGCCTTAGGCATCTTAGATTACACTGTTTCTTAACATTTTCTGACTCATGTTCCTCAGAATCACACTATTGAAAAATCTGGGTGTCATCCACCTTTTATAAGAAGGCAGTGAATAGCATACATTGAAATAAACTATTATTCTATTTATCATCTACATTAAGAACTTAAAAATTGCAAGGGTGAGGTTTATATTATTATTGCTATTTACAGTGGGTTGATACTGTCCCTCCAAAAAATTCATGTTCACTTAGACTCTCACAATGTGTTCTCTTTGAAAACGTAATTAGTTAAGGACTACAGATGAAACCATTCTGGTTTAGGGTGATTTTTCCAGTAGTCATGTACGAGTGTGAGAATTGGACCATAAAGAAGGCTGAGTGCCAAGAATTGTTGCTTCTGAATTCTGGCGCTGTAGAAGACACTTGAGAGTTCCCTGGACTGTAAAAAGATCAAACCAGTCAATGTTGCAGCAGCAGCCATTGGAAGGACTGATGTGGAAGCTGAAGCTCCAATATTTCAGCCACCTGATGGGAAGAGGCAACTCACTAGAAAAGACCCTGATGCTGGGAAAGATTGAAGGCAAAAGGAGAAAGAGGCAGCAGAGGATGAAATGATTAGATAGCATCACCAACTCAATGGATATGAGTTTGCGCAAACTCAGGGAGATAGTGAAAGTCAGGGGAGCCTGGTGTGTTGCAATCCATGGGATCACAAAGAGTCAGACCCAACTTAGCAACTGAACAACAACAATTAAATCCATTAACTTGTATCCTTATGAAAACAGGGAGGGGACAGAGAGACACACAGGGAAAAGGCGATGAGAAAATACAGCAGCGGAGGTCAGACTTCAGCTGCCACTTCCCAGGAGCCTCCAGAAGCTGGAAGAAGCAAAGAAATATCCCCGATTATAACCTCTGGCAGGAGTGTAGTCCTGCTTGATATTTTGATTTCTAATCTACAGAACTGTGAGAGTCTAACTTTCTGTTGTTTAAGCCACCCAGTTTTTGGTACAGCATTAGAAAACTAAAAAACTGGTTTTGAAAGCACCAAAGCAGTAATTGCATCATTGGTTGAAAACGGTAAAAAATAATATTACATTAATAAAAAGACAATTCTTTTTACTTCAGGAATACTTCAGTATTCTTGCCTTGAGAACCCCATGAACAGTATGAAAAGGCAAAAAGATAGCACACTGAAAGATGAACTCCCCAGGTCGGTAGGTGCCCAATATGCTACTGGAGATCAGTGGAAAAATAACTCCAGAAAGAATGAAGGGATGGAGCCAAAGCAAAAACAATACCCAGTTGTGGATGTGACTGGTGATAGAAGCAAGGTCCGATGTTGTAAAGAGCAATATTGTATAGGAACCTGGAATGTTAGGTCCATGAATCAAGGGAAATTGGAAGTGGTCAAACAGGAGATGGCAAGAGTGAATGTCGACATTATAGGAATCAGAGAACTAAGATGGACTGGAATGGATGAATTTAACTCAGATGACCATTATATCTACTACAGTGGGCAGGAATCCCTTAGAAGAAATGGAGTAGTCATCACAGTCAACAAGAGTCCAAAATGCAGTACTTGGATGCAATCTCAAAAACGACAGAATGATCTCTGTTCGTTTCCAAGGCAAACCATTCAATATCACAGTAATCCAAGTCTATGCCCCAACCAGTAATGCTGAAGAAGCTGAAGTTGAATGGTTCTATGAAGACCTACAAGAACTTTTGGAACTAATACCAAAAAAAGATGTCATTTTCATTAGAGGGGACTGGAATGCAGAAGTAGGAAGTCAAGAAATACCTGAATTAATAGGCAAATTTGGCCTTGGAGTACAGAATGAAGCAGGGCAAAGGCTAATAGAGTTTTGCCAAGAAAATGCACTGGTCATAGCAAACACCCTCTTCCAACAACACAAGAGAAGACTCTACACATGGACATCACCAGATGATCAACACTGAAATCAGATTGATTATATTCTTTGCAGCCAAAGATGGAGAAGCTCTATACAGTCAGCAAGAGCAAGACCAGGAGCTGACTGTGGCTCAGATCATTAACTCCTTATTGCCAAATTCAGACTTAAATTGAAGAGTGTGGGGAAAACCACTAGACCATTTAGGTATGACCTAAATCAAATCCCTTATGATTATACAGTAGAAGTGAGAAATAGATTTAAGGGACTAGATCTGATAGACAGAGTACCTGATGAACTGTGGAAGGAGGTCCATGACATTGTATAAGAGACGGGGATCAAGACCATCCCCAAGAAAAAGAAATGCAAAAAAGCAAAATGGCTGTCTGAGAAGGCCTTACAAATAGCTGTGAAAACAAGAAAAGCGAAAAGCAAAGGAGAAAAGGAAAGATATGCCCAGTTGAATGCAGAGTTCCAAAGAACTTCAGGAGAGATAAGAAAGCCTTCCTCAAAAAAAAAAAAAAAAAAAAAAAGAAAGCCTTCCTCAGTGGTCAGTGCAAAGAAACCAAGGAAAACAATAGAATGGGAAAGAGTCTCTTCAAGAAGATTCTCTTCAAGAAAATTAGAAATACCAAGAGAACATTTCATGCAAAGATGGACTCAATAAAGGACAGAAATTGTATGGACCTAACAGAAGCAGAAGATATTAAGAAGAGGTGGCAAGAATACACAGAACTGTACAAAAAAGATCTTCATGACCCAGAAAATCATGATGGTGTGATCACTCACCTTGAGCTAGACATCCTAGAATACGAAGTCAAATGGGCCTTAGGAAGTATCACTATGAACAAAGCTAGTGGAGGTGATGGAATTCCAGTTGAGCTATTTCAAATCCTAAAAGATGATGCTGTGAAAGTGCTGCACTCAATATGCCAGCAAATGTGGAAAACTCAGCAGTGGCCACAGGCCTGGAAAACGTCAGTTTTCATTCCAATCCCTAAGAAAGGCAATGCCAAAGAATGTTCAAACTAACACACAGTTGCACTCATCTCACACGCTAGTAAAGTAATGCTCAAAATTCTCCAAGCCAGGCTTCAGCAATATGTGAACCATGAACTTCCAGATGTTCAAGTTGGTTTTAGAAAAGGCAGAGGAACCAGAGATCAAATTGCTAACATCCGCTGGATCATCAAAAAGGCAAGAGAGTTCCAGAAAAACATCTATTTGTGCTTTATTGACTGTGCCAAAGCCTTTGACTGTGTGGATCACAATAAATTGTGGAAAATTCTGAAAGAGACGGGAATACCAGACCACCTGACCTGCCTCTTGAGAAACCTATATGCAGGTCAGGAAGCAACAGTTAGAAATGGACATGGAACAACAGACTGGTTCCAAATAGGAAAAGGAGTTCATCAAGGCTGTATATTGTCACCCTGCTTATTTAATTTATATGCAGAGTACATCATGAGAAACCCTGGGCTGGAATCAAGATTGCTGGGAGAAATATCAATTACCTCAGATATGCAGATGACACCACCCTTATGGCAGAAAGTGAAGAGGAACTAAAGAGCCTCTTGATGAAAGTGAAAAAGGAGAGGCAAAAAGTTGGCTTAAAGCTCAACATTCAGAAAACTAAGATCATGGCAGCTGGTCCCTCACTTCATGGCAAATAGATGTGGAAACAGTAGCTGACTTTATTTTTTGGTGCTCCAAAATCACTGCAGATGGTGATTGAGGCCATGAAATTAAAAGACGCTTACTCCTTGGAAGGAAAGTTATGACCAACGTAGATAGCATATTCAAAAGCAGAGACATTACTTTGCCAACAAAGGTCCATCTAGTCAAGGCTATGGTTTTTCCAGTGGTCATGTATAGATATAAGAGTTGGACTGTAAAGAGGGCTGAACGCAGAACAATTTATGCTTTTGAACCATGGTGTTGGAGAAGACTCTTGAGAGTCCCTTGGACTGCAAGGAGATCCAACCAGTCCATCCTAAGGGAAATTGTTCATTGAAAGGAGTGATGTTAAAGCTGAAACTCCAGTACTTTGGCCACCTGATGCGAAGAACCGACTCATTGGAAAATACCCTGTTGTTGGGACAGATTGAAGGCAGGAAGAGAAGGGGTTGACAAAGGATGAGGTGTTTACATGGCATCACTGACTTGATGGATATGAGTTTGGGTAAACTCCAGGAGTTCGTTATGGACAGGGAGGCCTGGTATGCTGTGGTTCATGGGGTTGCAAAGAGTCGGACATGACTGAACAACTGAACTGAACTGAAAAAGATAATAAGAAATAATTTTATCACCAAGATCAGTATGAGGAAGCAGAAATTCTTAGAAAGCATTCAGAAAACTGGGTTTCCTTTTGCCACAGCCATGGTCTGTGGTAAATATAGAACGAAAATGTACTGATTGGGTGGATAATCAGTATTGGTCTCAAATGACAAAAAAAAAGTGGTCAACTGAATATCAGCTTGAATACATCCTTTCAGATAGAGGGTTTAAAATAAAACTGATAGTGAAATGAGGAATTGCAGAACTCTATAACTGTGTTAGTTGCTCAGTTCTATCTGACTCTCTGAGACCCCATGGACTGTAGCCTGCCAGGCTCCTCTGTCCATGGGATTCTTCGGGCAAGAATACTGGAGTGGGTTGCCACTCCGTTTTCCAGGGGATCTTCCTGACCCAGGGACTGAACCCAGGTCTTCCACATTGCAGGCAGATTCTTTACCATCTGAGCCATCAGGAAAGCCCCATTAAACCTTGGGAATCTCCAGGCAAGAATACTGGCATAGAGAGCCATTTCCTTGTCTGGGGGATCTTCCTACCCAGCAATCGAATCCTGGTCTCCTATATTGCAAGCAGATTCTTTACCACTGTGCAACCAAGGGAAGCCTAATTATAGGACCTTTTTATATAAAAATGTAAGGCATTATTATATAAAAGTACTGGGTATCATTAGCACTTCTCCAGAGCTCACGCATTTCAGACATTTCTCCAGGGCTGGCTCATCACCACCCTGTCCGTTGGACATGCTGCTGCTCTCCATGAAATGGAAGGCACATACCAGAATGGAAGCTCCAAAAGCATGGGGAATTTGACCTGTTTGTTTGATGAACCGTGCCTGGCACATACTAGACACTCAGTAAACACTTGGTGAATTACAGGAAACTGAGACTTGCTCAAGGAAACACAGCTAGTGCACAATGAAACCTGGACTCCAAGATTTGAGCCCAGGTAATATTATTTCTGGAATCATACTCTCAACCAGCATCCCAACCTGCCACTGACAGTGCAAGCGGAGATTTAAATCTCAACATATGTAAACAAACCAACGCTAACCATTTCAGAAAATCTGCAAAATAGAGAATAGGAAATAATCACCTGGTAACCTACCACTCTGCTGGTCAGCATTGACATTTTGTTAATATTTCCTCCTAAGGCTCTTTCCTTGTGTTGTGTGTGTGTGTGTGTGTGTGTGTGTGTGTGTTAGTCACTCAGTCGTGTCCGACTCTTTGTGACCTCATGGACTATAACCTGCCAGGCTCCTCTGTCCATGGAAATTTTCCAGGCAAAAATACTGGAGTGGGTAGTCATTCCCTTCTCCAGAGGATCTTCCCAATCCAGGGATGGAACCCCGTTTCTCCTGCTTTGCAGGCAGATTCTTCACCATCTTTGTGTTATATATATTTTCCCCAAAGGTATATTAAAACTCTAAATACAGATTCTGCTTTTAAATTTAGCGTTCTAGCAGATCATATTTCTATGCCATTATAAATTCTTCATAGATAAAGCATCACATGCTGCACTGAGAGGTTGTTACCTGCTTTACTTCTATTCCCAGGCGTTTGGTGTAAGTCATTTTCACTGTATATTTTGTCCCTGCAAATAGTTCTCCGGCAAATATCTTGGCTCATAATCTTTTCATAATATTTATTACAATATTTAACATACTTATATTAAATATAAACTTTGAATACATATTTACAATAATAAAATATCCTTACGGTAAATTCTTAGAGCGAAAAAGACAAAAAAAAGAAAGACTCCTAGGTCAAGTGGTACAAAATTGTAAAGGCTCTTATTAGTAATACTGACAAAATGATTTCCAAAATGGACATGCCTATTTATCCTTTCATCAGCCATATATGGAAGTGGGAATAGGTTATGATGGATCTTCTGTACTAAATACACTAAAATACTAATTTCATAAGCAATAAATGTTATCTCATTATTTTAATTTGCATTTCCTACAGGAATATATATGTATAGGAAAGTGAGTGGGTGAAGTTTTTATGTGTATGCAAAATAGAGAAAGGAAAAGAACATATCTATACTCCCACCAATTCACTCCCAGAGAAACAGTCAAGAGAAATCAGTGTGTCTACCACAGTTGTTTTGCTCATAATACCCTTGACTGGAGACAACTCAAATGTCTATCATGAGTAGAATGGAGAAAGCAATTCGAGTATATTCACAAAATGAGACACTACAGAGAAATTCTAAAAAGAATGAATTGCTACATGCAACAACATGGCTACCAGATGTTGCTGTTCAGTCACTAAGTCGTGTCTGCCTCTTTGCGACCCCATGGACTGCAACACGCCAGGCTCCCCTGTCCTTCATTATCTCCTGGAGTTTGCTCAGATTCAGGTCCATTGAATCGGTGGTGCTATCTAACCATTTCATCCTCTCCGCAGATATGAGTGTTACATAAAAGAAGTCAGGCACAAAGGAAATACTGCACAATTTCATTTATACTGTGTTCAAGGACAGGCAAAACTAACCAATGATAATGCAACTCAGAATAGTAATGGGGAAAGAGAGAGTGGGTATCAGTGGAGAAAGGCAGGCTTCTGGGTGCTGGAAAGCTTCTAAATTTTGATCTGCATGCTGGGCAGATGAGCACACACAGGTGTAGAAATTCATTGGGCTTAAAATTAGCTCAATTTATCATATAAAGCTTATACCATTATATAGGTAAAACTGTAAAAATAAAAATAAACAACAAAGCATGGATTTTGAATGACCACATAAGAATACAGACCCTCCCGTAAAAGTCCTTTAAGCTAAACGGTTCATTGCTCCATTTTATGGGAGTAAGAATTGGCTTTGGGATGATATCATGCTTTGCTGTTCAGGGAGTTCAATAATGAGCTCACTGAACTATTTACACATATGTTTGAAGGTTATAGAAAACTGGAATGGTGCCCAAAAGACTTAAAGAGTAAAGGAAGTCATTTTAGCAATTACCATCTGGCAAATCTACCACTTCAGTTATTATTTAAATAACACTTTAAGGAACAAAAAAATGATAAGCATAAAAAGGAAAAAAAGCATCATGAAAATCTTCAGTAACTGGGGAAAGACACAATACCCTGAGTCAGAAGAACTGCATTTTCATCCTAGTTCTACAATAAATGATTTCAAACACCAGTTTCTCTGGTTTTCTTCTCCCTTTTTCTTTTCAGTCTCCTTTAGTGCCTCCCAATCTTCCTGTCTTCCTTTAAATGTTGGTGTGCCCCAGGGCGTGTCTCCCTAGATAATTGCATATAATTTTAGGACCTTAAGTACCATCTGTAAGCCAATGCCTCCCAGATTTATATCTCTGGACTTGACCTCTCACCTCAACTTCAGACTTTTGTGACTGCTAGCTTGACAACTCCATTAGGGGTCTAATAGACATCTCAAACATAAGATCTTGATTTTCCATACATTCTCCATTCCCAGCTTCTCCACTTCAGGACAAGATAACCACACTCTGCTCAAAAATCCCAAACCCAAAAATAGAGAAAGATCATAAAATGAGAGACAAACCCACTCCTATTTTCTCTTCTACTCATAGTACTTATCACCACTTTCCATTTCATATATTAATATTTTTATCATCTGCCTCTCCAAAACAGAATGAAAGCAGGGACTGTGATAATTGTTGTATTAACAAAGTGCTTAGTACGTTGCAGGCTTCCTTGTAAAGGAAGGGCTTTCTTCCTTTCTTTACAGCTAGTAAAGAATCTGCCTGCAATGCAGGAGACCCGGGTTTGATCCCTGGGTTGGGAAGGAAGATCTGCTGGAGAAGGGAGAGGGTACCTAGTCCAGAATTCTTGGACTTCCCTGGTGACTCAGCTAGTAAAGAATCTGCCTACAATGCTGGAGACCTGGGTTCCATCCCTGGGTTGGGAAGATCCCCTGGAGAAGGGAACGGCTGCCCACTCCAGTATTCTGGCCTGGAGAATTCCATGGACTGTTCCATTAGGTCTCAAAGAGTCGAACACAACTGAGCGACTTTGATTTAGTATTTTGTAGGCACCTGGAATACACTGGTTCAATGAACGATTGATATATTGAACATCGTATATTTCTGATGAAAAAATTACTGATAATAACTTTAAAGGACCGCCTTTAGTAGTACCGTCATCACTGGGTTGCTGTGAGGTTTAAAAATGAGATACGCTATGTGTGTGCTAAGTTGCTTCAGTCATGTTCAACTCTGCAACCCTATGGACTGTAGCCCGCCAGGCTCCTCTGTCTGTGGGATTCTCCAGGCAAGAATACTGGAGTGGGTTGCCATGCCCTCCTCCAGGGAATCTTCCAGACCCAGGCATTGAATCCGCATCTCCTGTAGCTTCTGCGCTGCAGGCAGATTCTTTACCACTAAGCACCAGAGAAGCCTGAAGTACACTATAGAAAATGTCATTTTTTGCAATAAATGGCAGATTGCTCTGCTGGTCTCCGAGGACAATGGTCTCACAACTCCGACACTGACTTCTGTAGGCAGAAGTCAGAAAGTTTGTGTTTAAATCCTGACTGTGTCCATGATTACTGGGGGGCCCTTAGGTTCTGTGTGTAATCTCTCTGGATCTAGGAACTCTCATCTATAAATTGAAGGTAATGAAACCTGCCTCACAAGGACAATGCAAATCTCTTTAAATGATACAATGTTTAGGAGTATGCCAAGCAACTACACGGTCTTCCAAAAAAAAAAGACAAATGACCAAAAAAACAAGCATCTGCATTTATGTAAATTATGCTGTGTATCATTATGCTTTCATGAGAGGCCAAGTATTATTTTTAAATAATATTTACTTCCCTATTTCTCTTTATAAATTTAAACTTACTGTGGAAATTGTAAACTATCCATAAAAAAAATTTTTTTTAATGAAAGTTACCTAGAATTCTTCCTCCCAGAGATAACCACTGCTAATATTTTGGTTATATATTTTTCAAGTCTTTTTAATGTACGTATCTGCATGTGTGCATGCTCAGTCACTCAGTTGAGTCCAGCTCTTTGCCTATCTATGTTGTATGGTGTTTTACTCTGTCGTGTTAACAATGTCATACAAATTCTTAAAGCCCATGGCTTATAAAATCTGTACTTATTTTTTCTGAACTCTTATTGACGGTCTATTGGGTTGATTTACATGTATATAACTATAATATTTTTAATAATTTTTTGTGATTATTTCCATAGGTAAAATTTCCAAATGAAATGCTTGGATAAAAGGGGGTTAAACTTTTGAAGCTTTTGATGCATCTTGCCAAATTTCTTCCAAAAAAAACCACTGTGCCAATTTACACTAAAGCCAGCAGCATATTATTGCCTATATCATCACATCTACATGAAATATTGAATTTCAGGGTGGGAAAAAAAAACATGAATACCATTTTGATAAATAAACAATTTCTATTAATTTTATAATATTTAAAACTATACTTTAATATCAATTTTTAGTAATGACATCATTATATTTATAAAAATTTGTTTTATGATATTTTTGTTTTCAAAAGAAAATTTTTTAAATCCACCATCCAGTAATAGTGATTGTCAAACTCTTGCTGAGTATAATTCCAGACACCTCTCTATGGATAGAAAAACATAAGGGCAAGTTGGTAGTTAGGTGAGGAGGGGAGAAAGAAGGGGGAAAGAAGTTTTATTAGAAATACAGGCAATTCTCCTTATTTGTGGATTCTGTGTTTATTAATTTCCTACCTGCTGTGCTGTGGTTATCATTTCACAATATATGCAATATAAACCCAATAAATTAAATTAAACATGCCCTTGCAATGCGCACACACATGAGTACCAAACCACATCACACATGACTACAAGTTCCCCCAGGACTGGGACAGGCCTGGGCAGCAACAGCTATCCTTGTCAGGGAAAGCCAACCACTCAGGGACCACTGCTCCAAGTCCAGGAGCCCGCACTGCATGGCGCACATTGACAGTCTGAAGCTGACCTAGAAAGAAACAGCTGCCTTGCTGTATTTCACTGATTCTAAGACACACACTATTTTCACATTTTAACATCTCTGAAAATGAAGTGTGCCTTATAATTGATGTCACGCCAAGGCTTAATTGGTAGAGGTTTTTGTTTCTTAGAGATATACAAAAAATGACAGTGCAGTTACAGATGATGCCTACAAATGATGGCATCTTTGAATGAACAGACAACAGTGCCCTAGACCTGGAAAAGCAACCCATCAATGATGCAGGGGGAACTGTGGGTGATTGGCAGGCAGAGAAGAAGGTTTGGGTAATTGGTGCAGAAAATGGCAAAGGTGAGTGAGTAGGAGGATTCACAATCACAGACAAGGAATATTTTAGTTGAAAGACTGCTCAAAGGTCACTTGTCCGCGATCATCATCTTCACATATTTGAAGGGCTGCCATGTGGAAAGAGGGAACACACCGGTGCTCCGCAACCCCTGAGGACAAATCAGGACCAACCAGTGCAGTAAATGATGTGGCTTTGGCCTCAAAAAAAGCCAGAATTTAAAAGTTTTTGTTTTCTGAACAAATTGGATGAACCTCCATGTGAAGAAGTAAGGTTAGTTGGAAGAAGTCAGCAAGAGGCATGATGCTTTAGAAAGCATCTCTGCCTTCAAGTTGAGATCTGACAGAGCAACTTCCCTTCCAGTTTAAAGAAATGAAAACTTGGAAAATATATACCCATTTTAGCCCTTACCCATAAATTATTTTATATAAATAAATGGAGATATGTGTATAAGGAGGTTAATTGCAGAGTAAGAAAAATTCGATCAATATATCCATTCACTGGGATATGGTTCAATAAATACAGCATGATGAAATATACAACTGTTGAAGAGAACCGTTATGAAAGCCACGTACCAGCAAAGTAAACTGCATGTGGTGAAGTCTTGACACAAAACCATATCTTCACTGATTGCGAAAATCTCATGTCTGCACATAGACAAGGGCTAGAAACAGGAAAACAGGTTATTCTTCGAGGGGCAGAATTGTAGGTTAGTTTTCTCTGTTTTTAATTTTTGATTTCTGTTATTGTTGTGCTTAAGCAATTTATGTTGTGGGGAAGTTAGTACCCGCTACTACTTTGAAGGACACAAGGGGGTGGGCCTCTCCAAGATGGAAAAAAAAAAAAAAAAAGGCACGGTAAGCTCCCAGTGCTCCTTTCCAAAGCATTAATATTTATAAAAGATGATCTTAAGTTCATTGGACCTAATTACTCAACAAATAGACCCACTAGGTATTTCTAGGTATTTCTTTCAGACTAAAGATTCCATAAAAAAACTACCAAGACAATGAGAGCAAAGTGAACCAAGAGATTTTTGGAAACCTCTCATAGTCTCTACATTCGAAGAGTATAAAAGGCAAAACTGGATGATTAAAAATCAATGAATCTAGTGTAATAAATCATATAATCTACACGAGCACAAAATAGATGTGGGAGACGGGAAGAGAAATAATCTAGCTATATGGAAAGCATCAAGGTAAGCTACATGGAAAGAATAAGTTCTGAGGGTGTTTGTTTCATTTCACCTAAATAACAAATGCTCTAATGTTTAAAAATCAAATAAACTGGTTTATATTGAGTGATCACAATCTCCTCCCCCACTCACCACCAAATCCTCAGTCCTACTCCCTAGAACATATTTCTTTCAAACATTAATATCTTACCTACTTTTCCTGGTAATTATCTCATCACTAAACAAGATACTCACACTGCTATATCTTGCTTTATACATTTAAGACCTTCTATATTGACTTCCAATATTAATCAGTCAATCCTAAAGGAAATCAATCCTGAATATGCATTGGAAGGACTGATGCTGAAGCTGAAGCTCCAATATTTGGCCACCTGATGCAAAGAACTGATTCACTAGAAAAGACACTGATGTTGGGCAAGATTGAAGACAGGAGGAGAAAGGGATGACAGAGGACGAGATGGTTGGATGGCATCACTGACTCGATGGACATGAGTTTGAGTAAGCTCTGGGAGTTGGTGATGGACAGGGAAGCCTGGCGTGCTGCAGTCCATGGGGTTGCCAAGAGTCAGACATAACTGAGCGATGGACCTGAACTGAAGAAAAGATGTATAGTGGATAAAATGCTTGCATCTTTCATGTCAGAAAATATGTAAATAATACCTTATACTCTGAATTGATAATTTGCTGTGTATAATACTAGGTTGACTATAATTATCTCTTTCAATTTTGAAAATATTGCTCTCCTGTTTTCTAGTGTTGCTATGATTAAGTTTGAAGCCATTCTGAATTCTGAATCTTGTCTCTGTCTCTCTTTGTCTCTCTCTCGTATTTATTCCAAGTGTTCTACAATTTCACACTAATGTGCCTGGAGGTAAGTAAGGTCTTCTTGCTGACTGTGGGCTGAGCAATCAGGAACCAGTCAATACAGAAGTTCACATACTTCAGTTAGGGAAGACATACTCACATTAGACCTCTGATCAGTTAATCCTTTCCATTTTCTCTGTCTTCTCTTTCTGAGTCTCCTAATGTACTGATGGGGGAGTCCCTGGGTTAAGCTTTTAATTTTCCTGTTTTTCTTCCTTCTTGTCCATCATTTTTCCTTTTGGTGGGCGACAAAGTCACCTTTCAACTTTTAATAAACTTTTTACTTTTTTAGAGGTGTGTGAAATAAAAATGATGTCTTTCCCCCAAAAGAGCTCTTTATTGTTCTGTTTCCTTTTCCCAAGTATCCTACTGATACTTTAAATGCATAACAAATTTTCTTACCTTTCTGAAGATATTAGTTGTAGATGTTTTAAGTTTTCCCCTGATGCCAGCATGGTTTGTTTTATTGAGTTCCTTTTCGTTGTTGTTTTCTGTTGGTTTGTTTGTTTCACTGGTTGGTTCTCTGGGGGATTTGGTACATTTTTGTCACTTTCATGTGGAGGGCCTTCCTTAAATACCTGGATTGCCCATTTGCTTTTTTTTTTTTTTAAGAGCAAAGCACCAAATGTTTATCTGAGGCACTGTGAGCATGGGCAGAGACTTAATTGCTGGGTTTTACTTGGGATAATGAAAGGGCACGCCATCCTTGTGGATGGAAAGCTCCATTTGTCTGTCTCTGCGAAGCTCTCCTTTAGAGCTACTTTGTTTCACTACAAAATGATCTTTCAATCTGCTGCTCGAGAGCTTCAGAAAATAGGTATATATGCTGAGATGCTGGCCTTCTGGGGAAACAGGGAAGGGTGCTGATGGCCTTGCAGTTTGTTATATGAAGCACTCTTAATCTTCTGTTCTAGCCTCATCCCATACCCCCTCACTCTCCCCAGACCTTGGTGTCCCTGAGAACAGAGTCCCACGAGTTTAATTTTCCAAAGGTGAGGAAGGGACCACCTCGAGGAAGGGTAAAGGAGGGAGCCAGGTCTGCCAACCCCCAGTTTCAGCCTGCGTGCCCCCCCTCAACCTTCCACTGCTCCTGGTGTTCTTCTCGCAGAGCCTCTCAGAAACTCCAGGGGCAAGTCATCTGCAGGCACTTAAGTGGGAACTTTCTCTGCTCTGCTAAGTGGTCTGCCGTGCCTGCATCTGTTTCCTATCTTCAGAACAGTGGTTGAACCGTTCCCTTCATTGCCGTCTCTTCCTACTCATTTTGTCCTTTGCAGACCAGTGTATTTTCTCTTCTGCCACTATTTCAAGGGTATGGGAGGTGGGGAGGGAGAAGAGAAAGGCATGTGTGTGGACCTTTGCTATGACTAACTGGAAGCCTCATGTCAATTTCCAAGATACAGTGGAACCAGCCAAGTGGAGAACCTAAATGAGACAGTCCAGGGAGAGTCATATGTGCTGGGTCTCTAGCAGATGTAAAAAATAAACTCTCCGTGGATGAAATCTTCTGCCTGCTCCAGAAAAGACACTGAAGGAGCATAGCACTCAGTTTTCAAGCTCAAGATCTGGAAGGATATAGGCTTCATCCCAGGTCACTTACTTAGTAGCTGGGTATCTATTGGGGAAATTTAACTACTCTGGTTTCCCCATCTGTCCAATAATGAGTATAATCAAACCTACCTGATGCCTGTATTGAGCGCATTAAATGAGATGATGCCTTGTGAAGACTTAGCACCATATATAGCAAAAGAGTAAGGACCAGACTATCGTCATCACCATCACCATTAACAGCGTCATCATATGCCTACACAAATACACTGTAATAGGGAACATTTGACTGAAGAGACAAAAGTAATTTAGATGAGCAGGAAAAAAAAAAACTGTACAAAGAGTCAGTGATGGCATCATGAATTCCTTACACTGGATTATGTTTACTGAGAAAACACCAGAGTTATTTGAAGGAGTAAACTAAATATGAGTATTTGTATAGATATTACTTAGGAATCTCTCACATAGGCATTTACTAAGTGATAGCTATTATTATTATATGTCATAAGAAAGAGACAAAGAAGACACTTTGAAAGTTCAGAAATGGGAAGCTGGGATTAAACTACAAAAGAGATTGACTGGCAGGTTTAAACACTGGCTTAGAAGAACACTCTGATATATCAGACAATCCCTGGGAATGACGAGGTACCTGGTTATGTTCTCCTATAGGACCGGGTACTTACCTCAGTATGTCTCATTCCCTGGCTGAATTTGCCTTTATGTTCCCAGCACCCAGCACAGGATCTCACATATAATCATTTTTGATAGGAACCAAAAACTGCTTAAATTATCTCCATAACCATTTTTAAGAGCAAGCACGAGGATATAGGAAGGACAGAAAATAGCTGGTTTGGCACGCCCCCAGATATTTCATATCCATATTTTTTTTTAAGTTTTCTTGTGCATGAATCAGGTACATTGATCAGCACTAAAATAAACAAGTCACTTTGACTCCCACTCTTTCCACAGATCTTCAAGGTTTCCCGCATGGCACCAGTGATAAAGAATCTGCCTGCCAATGCAGAAGATACAAGAGAGGTGAGTTTGATCACTTGATCAGGAAGATCCCCTCGACATGGAAATAGCAACCCATTCCAGTATTCTTGCCTGGGAAATTCCATGGAGAGAGGAGCCCGGAGGGCTACAGTCCATGGGCTTGCAAAGAGTAGGACACCACTTAGCACACACACACAAGGCTGGCTGAGCCCACCTGGAAATAACAGTATTGATTTCCTTCTTTGGAAAAAGATTGATAACAAGAATTTCAGGAAAGCCCTACAGGGCTGACTGTATTTCTTTTTACCTCATGCATTTACCATGCTTTTCTCATTAGCCAGACATTTTGTCACAGATTATTAAAATGAAACAACGCTTGTTAAAACAAATAGAAGAAAGATGCTCTCTGTAATGGCTTGAATTTTACTCTTTGTAGACATGCCAAATTGCAGGATTATACAATGTTTCCTGTCACCAAAGGGAATGAGTGACTTTGTCTGCACGGTCCCCAAAGTCAAGAAGAATCCTACGATGAAATCTTATATTTTGAAGGTGTATTTATAGCTCTCAGCATGCTTTCATGCACTTATATCATTTGGTTCTATCAAGCCATCGGTAAGAATAGTTCCATTTTTGTAATGAAAAAATAAGGACTCAATGAGGTTTAGGTGATGCAAATCAAGGGATTGAGAGTACATAACATGGCTGAAAAGTAGCTGGAAGAGCAGAAGTTGGGAAGAAGGAGGTCTGGGTGCCCTTCTTGGCCCTGAGTCTAATAAACTGTGCAACCGTGGGCAAGTTGCCTCATCATTCTGGGTCCCAGCTTCCTAATTTGAGAAATAAAAAGGCTAAACGAAGCATGGTCCCGATACTAATACTCTGAATTGCAGAATCCGGATTTACTAAACTCTTTCCATAGTACAGCACAAGTTAGATCACTCTCTGGGATTAAAACTCTTCTGTTACTAATGAACCCAATGGATCTTTGTTTCTCAGTTTCTAGTTCCTCACTTTGATTGACAACAAACTATTAATATATACAAATAGATTGAGTACCTGCTATCTGTCAAGGATGATTTGTGGTTGTTCAGCCGCTCAGTCATGTCCAACTCTTTGAGACCCCATGGACTGCAGCACGCCAGGCCTCCCTGTCCTTTACCATCTCCCAGAGCTTGCTTAAACTTATGTCCATTGAGTCGGTGATGCCATCCAAACATCTGGTCCTCTGTCATCCCTTTCTCCCACACCTTCTATCTTTCTCAGCATCAGGTTTTTTGGGTTTTTTTTCCAATAAGTCAGCTCTTTTCCAATGAGTCAGGGATGATACAGGGCAGTAATGACGCCAAGGTGAAGAGGCCTGGTCTCTGCCCTCAAGGAACCTACTGCCTAGAGGAGACACAAGAGCAGATATAAAGCTATGTTGTGACTACAGCAATGGGGAGACTGTGTACAGAGGTCTCAAGGAAGCATTAAAAAAAAAAATAGCCAACTCAGGTCTGTCGTCCTTAAGGAGTGATGTTTGGGTTGACTCTTGGTGATGGATTGAAACAGACATTGTGGTGAGTAGTAGCAGACACACAGTTGGGAAGGCAGGGTGCATCCAGAGAACAGCCAGTCCTTCTGCAGTGGGGATGGAGCTGGTAGAAGGAGCCACGCACAGAGCAAGGCTGAGGTTAGAAAAGTGGACCAGATCCAATCACGCTGACTCTGGTTGATGATGCGGTTCACCGGTTTCATTGATTGACATTCTCCCTTGCTCCCAAAAGGATTTGAGGTGGTTTAAAGGACGGTAACAACAAAGAGCAAAAATTCAGATTGGCTTAAATAATAAAGGGGTGTATTTGGTTCAGATTAAGAAGAAGCCTACTGAAGCCCTAGTCAACTATTTCAGTGATCTTCAGACCCTTCGGATGACTGCCCCCCTCTATGAATATGTTTCTTTGAAACAGGCAGTTGATAAAAATCAAGTCTTTTGTCTTTTACAAGGACAGTGAGGATGGCATTGCCATCATTGTGGGGATAAAGGCCAGTCCTCTGTTGGGAGAATGCGATGTGCTCCAGGAACGGGAAATGAGCTCTTCCTGCTCCCCAGGTTCTGTCTTTGTGTCTGACGGACTCACACAGACTGCCTTGTCTCGATGTCAGCTCTGATGCCGACTAGCTGTGTGACTTGAAGACAGTAGACCAACCTACCTGTTCCTTCATCTGAAGGAAGAAATGACATAACATACCTAAACAAAAGGCCAAAGTAATGCATATAGAAACATGTCATGCGGGGCCTACTATGAAGTAGGATTCCGAAAATAATGTAAGTCTCCCTCCTTGCTCTCCTTAGAATGCAATATATATTTTCCCATAAAAGAAGTAAAAGTAAGTAACCTCTAACAACTTAACAATTTTAAGATATCTTCTCTCTTTAATATTATAATCTGGTCAGCCTTCTACATCCAAAAAAAAAAAAAATCATGAACATGTTTAAGAAAAAAAAAAGAACATGTTTAAGTAAAAAGATGACAAAGAAGTTCATTTTATTCTGGAAAGGGTTAATTATTGTGCACTAAACATTTAAATTTGTATCTTAAAATTTTTAATTTAAAAAACAATCTCAGTCCTTGTAGTTTATTTGTAAAGTTTGGCTAAGGTTTACACTTAGAACAAATATTTTTGATTTATTATACTACTAAGTCAACCAAATCATTGTGTGTGTAAACTCAGTCTCCATATTTTGTAAATGTATTTTTTCTAGTGTCTTGCTCTATGTGATTTTCATTGTTTAATTTTTTTCTTTATTGCTTTTTAGCAGCTGAGTGCCTCTTAAACCAAGCAGAGAAGACTGGAAAAAAAAAAAAGCATATCCTCAATCATGGGTTTGAGGTCATTTGATCCTAGTGATCTTTGGCTTTCCAAAGATTAAAGCCAAATTTAAAACAGAGTAATTTTCCAGAACTAGCAACAAAGAGATGGTTTTGGCTCAAATCCATCCACTATGAAAGAATAGAGAAAATTCAATATTATTATTTATTCCAAGCCCTAACTAACACTTTTGCACGAATATCAGAACTCCAGGTTAATATTCTCTTTCACTTAATATTATCCAGGGTTAACAATTATTGAACAGGGCCAAGCATGATGGAGAAAGTAAAGAACTCTGTACTTAGCATCATCTATGGAGAATTCAGTATATGCCACACATTTGGAGTTCAGGTATAAATCATAAAGTGTACAATAAATTTAAAGTAGAAAAAGGCAAGCCAGGTAAGGGCATTTAGGGCAGGTAGGAGTGCTAGTTAACAACAAATGGGGAAAATAATAAAAACTAATCACAAGGCTATCAAACCTCAGCATTCATTTTTTTTGTAAGAGGCACAGGGTGTTAACTACACCATAGGCCCCAAGACATCATACAACCCAACAAAAAAGATAGGGCTGTTGCAGCTTTTCTTGAATGGTAGGCATTCTAGAACCACACACTCTGAAGGGCCTCTGATTAGACAGGCCATCTGGGAATCATCATTGAATCTCCCAAAGCTATTCTTTATCTCCAGAATGAAAATCATGGTTCTATCACTCCCTACTGCACGGGTCATAGTGGACATCAAAAGAAAAAGGGCTGCATAGAGTCACTGACTTGATTTCACAACTCAACCACTTCTTTCTCCTCTCTTGGCTTCTGGGACCACACACTGTCCTATTTCCTTCTAATACATCAACTATTTCTGGCCAGCCTCCTATGCTGGTTCTACTTTTTGATCTCTAAATTTTGGAGTATACCAGAGTTCAGTCCTCATTCTTTTCTCTGTCTCCAGGCTCTCTCTGGATAATCTCAAAGTTTTAGGTATGACTCATTTTGCTGATCATTCCCACATTTGTATCTCCACTCCTAACTGCCCTTCTGATCTCCAGATGTATAAACTCACTGAAACTTGACATCTAACAGGTTATCTTAAACTTTATTTGGCCAACATACACCTCTTGGTCTTCCAGCACCTTCCCTACTTTCGTCAATGTCATCCACTTAGTTGCTCCAGTCAATAAACGCAAGGAATTATCTTGAGCCTCCTCTTTCCCTCTTACCTCACATCTAATCCATCAGCAAGATCTATCAACACAACCTTTGAAACAGATCTCAAATCTGTCTACTTCTTTCTATTTCCACCCCTTGCCTTTGTCCAAGCCATCATATTTGCTCTGAATATTCCCAATCAACGCTCAACTGATTGCCCCTATTTACCTATTGGCCTATACAATCTTATTTTTTATGTTTATTATAGTCTTAAGACTAAGATGGCAATGGCACCCCACTCCAATACTCTTGCCTGGAAAATCCCACGGAACCTGGTGGGCAGTCCATGGGGTCGCTAAGAGTCGGACACGACTGAGAGACTTCACTTTCACTTTCATGCATTGGAGAAGGAAATGGCAACCCACTCCAGTGTTCTTGCCTGGAGAATCCCAGGGACGGGGGAGCCTGGTGGGCTGCCGTCTATGGGGTCACACAGTGTTGGACATGACTGAAGCGACTTAGCACCAGTAGCAGCAGCAAGACTAAGATGATGGCATCCAGCCCCATTGCTGCTAAGTCGCTTCAGTTGCGTGCGACTCTGTGTGACCCCATAGACAGCAGCCCACCAAGCTCCCCCGTCCCTGGGATTCTCCAGGCAAGAACACTGGAGTGGGTTGCCATTTCCTTCTCCAATGCATGAAAGTGAAAATTGAAAGTGAAGTCACTCAGTCGTGTCCGACTCTTAGCAGCCCCATGGACCGTAGCCCACCAGGCTCCTCCATCCATGGGATTTTCCAGGCAAGAGTACTGGAGTGGGGTGCAATTGCCAGCCCCATTATTTCATGGCAAATAGAAGGGAAAAGGTGTTAGTAGTGACAGATTTCCTCTTCTTGAGCTCCCAACTCACTGCAGCTCGTGACTGCACCATGAAATCAGAAGATGATTGCTTCTTGGCAGGAAAGCTATGACAAGCCTAGACAGTGTGTTGAAAAGCAGAGGCATTACTCTGCCTACAAAAGTCCATATAGTCAGGGCTATGGTCTTCCCAGAGGTCACATATGCTTGTGAGAGCTGGACTGTAAAGAAGGCAGAACTCCAAAGAGTTGATACCTGCAAACTGTGGTACTTGAGACGACTCCTGAAAGTCCCTTGGAGAATGGAGATCAAACAAGTCAATCTTACAGGAGATCAACCCTGAATATTCACTGGAAGGACTGATACTGAAGCTTAAGCTCCAGTATTTTGGTCATCTGATGCGAACAGACAACTCATTGAAAAAGTCCCTGATGCCCTGGGAAAGATTGAGGGCAGAAAGAGAAGAGGGCATCAGAGGATGAGATGGCTGGACAGCATCACCAATGCAATGAACATGAACTTGGGCAAACTTGGGAGATGGCGAGGAACAGGGAGGCCTGGTGTGCTGCAGTCCATGAGGTCACAAAGAGTTGGACATGACCGGGTGACTGAACAAAAATGACAACATAGGTTTTATATAAATTTTATGACATATAAATAATGCATAAAGGATAATATTTTTAAATTTAAAAATCCACCAAATATTTAAAATATATACATGTATGTAAAAAATAAAAATTCAGCTAAGACCTAAAATGCCATAACAAAATCTATGATGCATTTAACTGCTTATAAAGGAAATAGGGTAGGAAAAGAGGACAAAATAGACTTTACTTTTATACGTAGTATTTGTGTGTATGTGTGGGTGTGGATGCTCAGTTGTGTCAGACTCTCTGTTACCCCATGGAAAGTAGCCCACCAGGGTCATCTGCCCATGAAATTTTCCAGGCAAGGATACTGGGGTGGGTTGCCATTTTCTCCTCCGGGAGATCTTCCAACTCAGGGTTTGAACTTACATCTCTTGCGTTGCTTACATTGGCCAGCAGATTCTTTACTACTGCACCACATGGGAAGCCTATACATAATATATTTTTCTTTTATTAAAAAATATAAGAAGTTGAACATGTAACTATGTGAAAATGTCCATCTTGGTCGGACATTTGAATGTTGTTTCCTGTAATTTTTTCCCTAATTTTCTCAAAAGAAAAAAATAATACACATAGAGAAGGGAAGATAAAGAGCAATAAAATAAGTAAAAATGGAAAATATCCCTGAACCAAAGATTGCATTAAAATTTAAATATATTCTATGCATAAACAGCTGGAAAAATATTTTAATTTCATGAATAAAAGTCTTGCTCTAATTCTGATTTTTATCAGGATGTTTCTATTTGCCTCCACACTGTACAAAATCTGGAAAGTGTAAATCATATCATGATAACTTTAAAGTCCTCCAAAGACTCCCAGGGTTTCCCTGGTAGCATTAGTGATAGAGGACACGCCTGCCAATGCAGGAGATGTAAAAGATAGGGGTTTGATCCCTGGGTTGGGACGATACCCTGGAGGAGGGCATGGCAACCCACTCCAGTATACTTGCCTGGAGAAACTCATGGACAGAGGAGCCTGGTGGGCTACGGTCCATGTGGTCACAAAGAGTTGGATACGACTGAAGCAACTTAGCATGGCACAATACAGCACAATGACTCCCAACATGTTTAGAATCAAATTCAAATTATCTGCCATGACACACAAAGTCCTACCTGACCTGGACTCTGCCACCTCTCCAACCTCCTCTGCTGGCTCCCTAACCATGCAGGTCCCAGCCACGCTGCCCTTCTATCCATCTGTCAACCACAAGCTCCTTCTCATGTGACGCCCTTTGCCTTTGTCCATCCTCTGCTTGGGTAGCTTTTTCTTCCGAACTGAACCTGGCTTGAAACTCCTTACCGTGCAAGCCTTTTTAAGTACTGCTACCCCACAGAGACTTCCCCTGACCAGCTGATCTGAAGGAACCCCCTAGACCCTCTAGATCATATACTCCATTATAATGCTCTGCACAGCACTGCCCACAGTCTGATTTTTTACTATGTGTATTTGTATTGAACTTTCCTGGCTTAGCTCAGTTGGTAAAGAATCTGCCTGCAGTGCAGGAGACCTGGGTTCGATCCCTGGGTTGGAAAAATCCCCTGGAGAAGGAAACGGCAACCCATTCCAGTATCCTTGCCTGGAAAATCTCATGGACAGAGGAGCCTGGTGGGCTGCAGTCCATGGAGTTGCAAAGAGTCAGGCATGACTGAGCGACTAACACTTATTTACTTACTTTCCTGGTGGCTCAGATGATAAGGAATCCGCCTGCAAAGCAGGAGACCTGGGTTCAATCCCTGGGCCGGGGGCGGGGGCGGTGGATCTCCTGGAGAAAGGAATGGCTACCCACTCCAATATTCTTACCTGGAAATCCCATGGACAGGGAAGCCTAATGGGCTACAGTCCACGGGGTCGCAAATAGTCGGACACAACTGAGTAATCAACACATCTTCATTGCATCTCCTTCATCCTCTACCCTCTTAAGTGAAGTTGCTCAGTCATGTCCGACTCTTTGCGACCCCATGGACTGTAGCCCACCAGGCTTCTCCATCCATGGAATTTTCCAGGCATGAGTACTGGAGTGGGTTGCCATTTCCTTCTCCAGGGGATCTTCCCGATTCAGGGACTGAACCCTGGTCTCCCACATTGCAGGCAGACAATTTTACCATCTGAGCCACATCTACCCTTTTACCAGAATTTAAATCCTGCAAGTGAAGAAGCCATATTATATTTCCAGCACCGAGTACTGTGCCTAGCACATAGAAGATGTATTGGGTTTGTTTTTGCTTTTTATTGTTTTGTTCCAAATTACCATTTTAGTGTTTTAAATCAACACTCATTTATTAGCTCAAAGCTAAGAAATGACCCGGCAGGTCAGGCCTCCTGGCACAGGATAGCTGGATCCTATAACCCTTTCAGGGCATTAGAAGCTAAAATCAAGGTGTCCACCAGGCTGAGTTCCTGTATGGAGGCACTGGAGAAGGATTCACTTCTAAACTTGCTCAGATTGTTTACAAAATCTGGCTCCATGAGGCTGAAAGATTGAGGCCTCCATTTCCCTGTGGTCAGTCAGGCTTTGTTCTTAGCTCCTCGAGGCCACCCACATTTCTTACCACGCATCCCCCTCTATCTTCAAGCCAGTAATAGAATGTCAAATCCTTCTTGTAATTTGAATATCTGACCTCCTTTTCTCTAAAACCAGCTGGAAAACTGCTTTCAAAGGAGTCCTGTGATTCAATCAGACCTACCTGGATAATCTCCATATCTTAAGGTCAACTTGCCAAGTAACCTGACCTATTTACAGAGCAAAATCCTTCACATTCACAATCCTGGGGATTATCTGAAACAAGTACCAGGGGCAGGGACTCATGGGGCCCATTTAGAATTCTGCCTACCACAGAGGGCATTCTATAAACGTTTGTGGATTGAAAAAAATGAATAGCAAATGAGCTCATCTAAAAATCATAAATAACCTCACAATGTCAGCATTAAAGTAATTGTGATTCATAAAGATGTCCTTGTGAGTCATGAAAAGGTTAAGATGGGTATGATTTGCCATGGCTAAGAAGTCGGTCTACCAAAGCAAGGCTATTTTTTTCTTTAGTTTTGGAGCTCAGAAAGACAAACTCTAGTTGGCTGATAAACGCAGTTTAAAAAGACAAAAACCATAGGCTCATTGGTAAGACTTGGTTTTCATTTGACTCACCTACTTACTACCTCTGACTCTGGACAATTTATTTCAATGTGTCCAGTTTAGAATTCTTCTTTCTAAAATGAGCAGAGATTTTACAGGTGGTTGTAAGGTTTAAACTTTAGGACGTGTACATTAGCTGTTTAGAATAACAATTCACATATCTGAATATGCAGAAAAACTTTTCCAATGGAACTGCACAGTTAAAGGAGTGGGTATTTGCTAACATCAGAAAATTAATGTGTGTGTATATATATATATATATATATATATATATATATATGGCTTCCCAAGTGGCTCAGTGGTAAAGAATCTGCCTGCCAAGCAAGAGATGGGTTTGATTCCTGGGTTGGGACATCCCCTGGAGAAGGAAATGGCAATCCACTTCAGTATTCTTGCCTGGAAAATTCCATGGACAGAGGAGCCTGGTGGGCTACAGTCCATAGAGTCGCAAAGAGTCGGACATGACTGAGCATGCATATATATATATATATATATATATATATATATATATGTGTGTGTGTGTTTGTGTGTGCATCTATTGTTGTTGTTCAGACACTAACTTGTATCTGACTCTTTGTGACCCCACGGACTACAGTACACCAGGCGCCTCTATCCTCCATTGTCTCCTGGAGTTTGCTCAGATTCAGGTCCATCAAGTCAGTGATACCATCCAACCGTCTCATCCTCTGTCGTCCCCTTCTCCTCCTGCCCTCAATCTTTCCCAGCATCGGGATCTCTTTCAGTGAGTCAGCTCTTCACATCAGGTGGCCAAAGTACTGGAGCTTCAGCTTCAGGATCAATCCTTCCAATGAATAGTCAGGGTTGATTTCCTTTCAGACTGACTGATTTAGAGGCCATACTTATTTTAGTCAAAAAGAAAATACCTTTATGGGATTGCACAGAAAGTTAATCTGGTTTTGGAACCAGAATTACCCACTTTATTGAATATTGTCATTAGGAAAGTTGACATTGCTTTTTAGCCACCAAAACTATAACATCAATAAACAACTTTCGAAGATTTTCCTCGTGAAATGAGATCGCACACCACATTCCAGAGCTCTGCAGCCCCAGCTGGCCCTCGGCCTGTGTGTTGCCCGCATCTCACCTAGCAAAAGAGCCCAGAACAGAAGGCTCAGTGCCAAGGCTTGGAGAACACACCCTCTTAGGTGGGACAGGTGAGGACGAGAGAGCTAGAAGAAGTGGAGTGGAGATGCTTTGGGAATTCAGAGGAATGAGCCACAAATAACCATTATGGGAGTGGCACTGATTAGCTGAGACTCCCAGACAGGCTGCCAAATGCAGGACAGCCAGCTTTTTTCCTTATCTTACTTCAAACCTTGGTTTCTAGCTTAACCTTGGTTTTTCCAATGCAGATGGCTCAGTGTGATCATTACCACCCCAGTTCCTGACTGACGTTATCATCTGTCCATCCATCCTTAGTCCAGGACATACCGAGTACAGAGTGCACTTGGATCACAGTTTCTACTAACAGCACGTCCCCTACAGTGAGTATGTATTTTGCTATACTGATTTGTAATGTTAGCCAATGCAGATCACTTTGGGAGGGAGGGATAAACTAGGAGTTTGGGATTAACATACACACACTACTATATATAAAATAATCAAAAGGACCTACTAGAACTTTACTCAATATTTTGTAATAACCTATATGGGAAAAATCTGAAAAAGAATAGATACATGTATATGTATAACTTTGCTGTACACCTGAAACTAATACAACATTGTAAATAAATTCTATTCCAATATAAGGTTAAAAAAAAAAAAAGCCAAACCAAAGCTCTTTTGACTGATTTTAGTTTAAAGCCCCCACATCTGTGACCCACCCTGGAGTAGCAGGAAATGGCAACTTAGTCCAGTATTCCAAACGTGGGAGAAAGCCAGCTTGAAGTGACTTAAGCAAAAAATGTTGCTGCTATTATCATTATACAATGATTGGGGTATTTCCTGAGTCACAATATTGCTCAGGTAGTTTGACAGCAGAGACAATAGGAACCAGGCACTCATGTGGCATTTGAACTCATCTGTTTGGCTCTTTCCTGCATATCGGCTTGAGACATCTCTCTCTTGGTGCTTACTTGCTTTTACTGTTTGGTGGGGAACACAGCGATCAGAAAATTCTGACTTTTATATCTTACAGCTTCAATCAATAGAAAATGACTGATTCAAGTCTCAAACTCCCCGAATACAAAAATCCTAAAGATTGGGACTCACTGGCTCTGGAAATATCCACTGACCACTCTTGCACCAATGATTGATGACGTAAGAATTGGGGTTCCATGAATGGCCAAGCTTGAGTCTGGGCCCAGTGCTGACCCAATCTTGAGTTTATATTAACTTGGCACCTCCTGCCAGAAGAATAAGAGAAGGCATAATTCCTAGAAGAAGGGAATGTTATTCCCAGAAGAAAAAAATATGCCAGCCAAAAACAAAGGGGGTTAAAATACAGAGGTAAAAATTATTGGTATAGTCAACTGGAAGAGATATTTATCTATCAAGATTAAACATATATAATCTTATCCCAATTCAATGGATATGAGTTTGAGCAAACTCCAGGAGATAGTGAAGGACAGGGAAATCTGGTGTGCTTCAGTCCACGGGGTCGCAAAGGGCTGGACATGACTTAGCCACTGCACAACAACAACAAGACCAAATCTTATCCATTAATTCCACTTCTAGTCATTTACACTAAAAAAATTACATATATACACACAAAATGACATTAACTAAATTAATTTATTCAATAGATATTTGGTGTAAACTGTATGCCCTGTACTAGAGCTGAAATACTAGTGGTAAAAAAAGAAAAGTTTCCTGCATTTGTATTGATCAAGCATTCTGTTCGATTTCTAGACTTCACAACTGCACAATGCAAATGTATTTTCTCTTTGTACCCAAGGAGTTTTCATTATCTTCAAAGCTCCATTGCTGATACCATATATCAGATTATGTCTAATTTGTATGGAATTATACACTTTACAAAGAACTTTCACATTTAATATCTCATTTGCTGCAATACTGTGACTGAAAGACAGGCATTACTATTATTTTGATTATCACTCAATCTCTAGAGCCTAGCAAGATGCAAAGTATACAGCAGGCACCAAATAAAAGTTTGCTGGAGGAATCAAAGTCAGGAGGCATGGTTGAAAACACAGAGATAATGGGCAGCAACCTAAGTTATCCAACCCAAGATTGCCGCTTCAAGCCCTTGGGTTTTTCCAGCTACATTATGTTCACAATTTCTAGAATCATCCAATCATAAGATTTGAGGTAAGCCATTTTATTTTGTGGGGCTTCCCTGGTGACTCAGATGATAAAGAACACACCTGCAATGCTGGAGACCTGGGTTCAATCCTTGGGTCCAGAAGATTCCCTGGAGAAGGATATGGCTACCACTCCAGCATTCTTGCCTGGAGAATCCCATGGACAGAGGAGCCTGGCGGGATACAATCCATGGGGTTGCAAAAGAGTCGGACATGACTAGATGACTAACACTTACACTTCATTTTACTTTGTAGCTGCCATAGAAAATTAGCCATTTTATTGATGATCGCTTCACAAAACATGAACTGTTCTAACATAGAGAGTGCATGTATTCTCAGTCATGTCCAACTCTTTGTGACCCCATGGATTGTAGCCCTCCAGGCTCCTCTGTCCATGGAATTTTCCAGGCAAAAATACTGGAGTGGGTTGCCATTTCCTTCTCCAGAGGATCTTCCTGACCCAGGGATCAAACCCATGTCTCCTGCATCGTCAGACAGGTCCTTCACTGACTCAGCTGCTTGTGCTGTGTGCTCAGTCGCTCAGTCGTATCCGATTCTTTGTGATCCCATGGACTGTAGCCCTCCAGACTCTTCTGTCCATGGGATTCTCCAGGCAAGATTATTGGAGTGGGTTGCCATTTCACAAGCTCCTTTTTCTTACAGAACCTAAAACTAATAACTAGAGCTCAAAGACTGGAGTATAGAAAGAAGTGTTGGTAACACTCAGATCTGAGCTGGACAAGAAACCTAAGACTCGTGTTTCAATCTTAACCACATATGTATGACTTGGACATGAAATTAGGTGATTATTCTAGTTAAAAGCTGACTCTTTCTGGCTGAAAAATGTGATGATACATCGACTTTTTCAGCCACACCTGCTGTATAATTATGGATAGCCAAGATTGTATTTTAGTTGACTCTGAAGGGCAGGGATACACATTGCAAAACAAAGTCATTTCAGGCAGTTCTCTGAGCAATTGAGCGTTTTAGGCTCCACAAGTTGCAAACTTAATTACAACAAAGAACAAGCATTAGTTCTTTCACATGATGAAATGAGTCAACAGGAGAGTGTGTTCAGGCACACCCTCTTTCTTAGAGAAGTAAGACTCAGCAAATGCCATGACATGACTTTGCAGATGCCTAGTTAAAATCAATGCATATGGACTGCAGAAAAGGAAAGTCTGGGCTTAGGCAATCACTTTGTACTGAAGGTCCGTTCATGAAACCAGTCCTTGGACAGGGCATAGCCCGCTGAGCGAGAGATGGTTAGATACCTCACGGACTCAACGGACATGAGTTTGAGCATACTCCAAGAGACGGTGAAGGACAATGAAGCTTGGTGTGCTGCAGTCCATGGGGTCACAGAGTCAGACACGACTGAGCAACTGAGCAACAGCAACACTATCCTTTCAGATTACAAAGGATAACAAACACACATAGTCCCTCACCTAATTTTTTTCTGCTTAATTTGTGTCTTAGTTTCTTTTCTATTATCTTTCAGTTCACTTCAGTCGCTCACTTGTGTCCAACTCTTTGCGACCCCATGAATCACAGCATGCCAGGCCTCCCTGTCCATCACCAACTCCCAGAGTTCACTCAGTCTCGAGTCCATCACGTCCATAACGTCGGTGATGCCATCCAGCCATCTCATCCTCTGTCGTCCCCTTTTCCTCCTGCCCCCAATCCCTCCCAGCATCAGAGTCTTTTCCAATGAGTCAACTCTTCACATGAGGTGGCCAAAGTACTGGAGTTTCAGCTTTAGCATCATTCCTTCCAAAGAACACCCAGGACTGATCTCCTTTAGAATGGAATGTTTGAATCTCCTTGCAGTCCAAGGGACTCTCAAGAGTCTTCTCCAACACCACAGATCAAAAGCAGCAATTCTTCGGCGCTCAGCTTTCTTCACAATCCAACTCTCACACGCATACATGATCACTGGAAAAATCATCTTTAGCATCAATAGTAAATATTTAATGAATGAATGTCGTATGCACTGCATGATTCTTATACTAATCTGGTCAGAGGACCCAGTTCTAGAGAGTAAATTCTATAATGGGGAAAATGTTGTACTTTCTCAATTCCACAACCAATTCAGTTCTACAACTTATCTGAGAAGAACACCAAGACATGTGCCTCACCTAATTTTAATAGTCTGTGCAGTAGAAAGCTAATGGGCTTTAGAATGTCAAAAACCCTAGGTACAAATTCCAGCCTTTGCTTTGAATGACCTTGAAAAAGCCATTTAATCTCTCTAAACCTCAGGTTTCTAATCCACAAAATCAGGTTGATAATAATATTTACCTTCCAAGATTTAAGTCACAAATGTATTTAATCACCCCAGTAGAGCCCTAACACCAAAAAAATGTTGAATAAATACATGGATGTACCCTAGTTTGTTTACCATTCATCTGTTGAAGGACATCTGGGTGGTTTCCAGTTTTTTTCATAACAAATAAAACTTCTTTGAACATTCATGTACAGGCCTTTGTGTAAACATGAATTTTCATTTCCTTGAGATAAATATCCTAGACTGTAATTGCTAGATTATATGGCAGTTGCATATTAGGTTATACAAAATTTGCCAAGCTGTTTTCAAGAGTGGCTGTACAATTTTACATTCCCACCAGCCACAAGCACATGGACAGATCCAGTTTCTTCATATTATCACTAGCATATGTTATTGTCACTATTTTTCATTTGATCCATTTTGATAGCTGGGTAGTAATATCTCATTGTGGATTTAATTTGCATAGTTGCTTGGACTGCAAGGAGATCAAACCAGTCAATCCTGAGGGAAATCAACCCTGAATATTCATTGGAAGGACTGATGCTGAAGATGAAGCTGAAGCTCCAATACTTTAGCCACCTGATATAAAGAACAGCCTCATTGGAAAAGACCCTGATGCTGGGAAAGACTAAAAGGATGAGAAGAAGGGAGTGGCAGAAGATGAGATGTTTATACAGCATCACTGACTCAATGGAAATGAATTTGAGCAGATTCCGGGAGATAGTGAAGGACAGGGAAGCCTGGCGTGCTGAAGTCCATGGGGTTGCAAAGAGTAATATACAACTTAGGGGCAGAGCAACAACAACAAGGGCTAATGATGTTTAACATCATGTGCTAATTTCCCATCTGTCTGTCCTCTTTTGTGAAATGTCTGTTCATGCCCTTTGCCCATTTTCTAGTCAGGTTGTTCATTTCTTTGATGGTGAATTTTGGGAATTCTTCAAATATTCCAGATGTTAATCCTTTGTCCGACCAGTGTTTGCAAATACTTCTTCCTGTCTGTATCTTGTCTTCTTATCCACCTAAAAAAACTATTCCCTATAAGTTTCTAATTTTCATGAAGTCCAGTTTACCCATTTTTAAAGAATTTTATGGATTGTGCTTTTAGCGTGACCTAGTCCTGGGCCACAAAGATTCTTGCCTACATTCTCTTCTAAAAGATTAGTGGTTTTACATTTTACATTTAAGTCTATGATCCATTTTTGGTCTGCACCTGTGAATTTTCAGGTTCTAGCTTTTCCAGCTCGAATTTTCAGATAGATAAAGCAAAAAGAACACCCAAGGATCTCACAACCTTTTTTCCCCTTGATTCCAAGGTCCCTAGATAATTTGTCATCCCCCTACCTTTCAAATGGTCTATATTTACCTTTTGTATAATGTCCAGGCTTATTAGGAGTATTATTAATAAGTGGGAGGAATAGGAAAGAATCATCTATTCTATCGTCATGGAAGTGGAAGTTCTGAAGATTCATTTTTAATAACATTTTATTGTAAAGACAATTTGAGTGAGATATTAAATGAAATGTTAAAGCTAGGGGAAAAAAGCCTTCTTATAATGCTTACTGATATTAGCATGGAAATTACACACAAGATTAAGATTTGCAGGCAGCATTCATTTGTCACATTCATAGCAAAGGCAGGTACATGTCCTGCTAAGGATCCAAGCTAAAGCCTAGTCTTGGTAGGGGGATAGATAGCTGCCTATGGGTATGTGGTTTGATGGTGTTAAGTAAGCCAGACTTCCTCAAATAAATCCTCTCTCTGGCTGATGCATAGGATTACCAGGCTTAAGCTTTATCCCCTAAGCCTATGTCTATAATATCTGTTGAAGCATAAACATCCATGGAGAATATATGGTACTATTCTCGACCCCAAGAGTGCCGTATGCTGTGAGCACTCACTAATAGACAGGAACAATCAGATACTTAACAGAAACAAGTAGATATGAAAACAGGTCATCACAACCTCCAAATATGCTCGTTCAGGTACACACACGCACAGTCACATACTTATATCTCTAATAACCAGCTGAAGGAACAAATACACATGCCCAATTGAAATGGAATTTTGTATTATAACGAATACATTTATTGACAACTGCTTGATGTGCCGAAAAGGTTACAAGAAATTGAATACAATACATCTTCTCCCCTGGCTGGAGGAGAGATTTGGTGTCCTCTGGTCTCCTTCTGCCATTCAGGAACTCAGCTCAATAAGTATTTATCAAGCACTTACTATATGACAGGCACCACATAATATAGTAGAGATAAGGACTTATAAATCACTTCTCTATGCTGTCTGCCAGTTGATGGTTCTTATACCAAAAAGATGTTCCGAGGAAATTGGCTTTCTTTATCACAAATCTGTATTGCATTTTAGAAACTGCTTTCCCTTATCTCTACCCATTAATTCTTAAAATAAGGTGGACCCAAAACCCGTTATTGTCCTTATTTAACAAATGGAGGGAAGCGAGACCCAGAAACCTGTGTATTTCCCATAGTCCCACATGGAGTTCATGCTTAGTCATTCAGGTTTGTCCGACTCTTTCCGACCCCAAGGACTGTAGCCTGTCAGGCTCCTCTGTCCATGGGATTCTTCAGGCAAGAATACTGGTGTGGGTTGCCATTTCTTTCTCCAGGAGATCTTCCAGAGCAAGGGATCAAACCCTTGCCTTCTATATTGCAGGCAGATTCTTTATCTGCTGAGCCATAGAGGAAGCCCCCCCACAAGAAGGATTAGCCTTAAATAGTGGTCTTGTGACTCCCAAGCCCAGGACACTCTTCACATCACAGCTTGACAATGCTCAGTTCCTGAGAGCCATTTCCCGCTAAAGACCTGTCATCCTTTTGTTAAAATCCCTCCTTATGTTTGTTTTTCTAACTCCTTCCACCAAATCAAAAACTCCATGAGAGTGGGGACTTTATTATTATGAAAGTGAAGAGTCGTGTCTGACTCTTTATGACCCCATGGACTGTCCATGGAATTCTCCAGGCCAGAATAATGGAGTGGGTAGCCTTTCCCTTCTCCAGGGGTTCTTCCCAATCCAAGAATTGAACTGGGGTCTCCCGCATTGCAGGCAGATTCTTTACCAACTGAGCTATCAGGGAAGTTTTATCATAACTCAATGTAATTTTAAACACTTGTCCTTATTGGCATTCCATTGCTATTTGTTGGATTAATTTGAATGACTACAAGAGGATCTAGATTCTGAAATAAAAAAATAATCCTTGTGTTCTTCCTTGTTGTCAATCAGCCTACCTCAGTTCCTTCCTAGTTTTGTGAACTCAGATAAATCAATAGCATTTTCTTAGCGTAGGCTTCTCTTTTGCAAAATAGGTGAAATAATAATGCTTACTTTGTAGGGTTGCTGTGAATATAGAAAATATTCAATAAATAGTAACTCTAATTCTAAAATATGTAAAATTCCTAGGGTAGTGTTTGTAATGGAACAGGTCCCCCTCCCTCGTTACTTCCACTCTCCCAACTAGATAGGGAACTTCTTGAGGACAAGGACTTCCTTATTTAAAACCAATAGCACAGTGCTTTGTATTTATCAGACACTGGAAAGAGATTTGCTAAGTGAATAGATGAATGAACATAATACTGTAAAAAAAAATGCTTAATTATCAGTGTTACAAAATATGTAACTTTACTAAGAGCAAGTTGATACAGTATTTTGGCAGTACAGTAAATCTATATATGGTGATGGTTTAGTTGCCAAGTCATATCAGACTCTTGCAACCCCATGGACTGTAGCCTACCAGGCCCTTCTGTCCATGGGATTTTCCAGGCAAAAATACTGGAGTGGATTGCCATTTCCTTCTCCAAAATCTATATATATCTTCTGACTAAAATAAAACATATGATCATCAATCACTCTGAATCTTTTCATTTTACCATGTTTACCCTATTATTTATTTTACCTTAAAGTTTTCATCAGCTCCCTACTATCTGCCTTTAACCTTTCCTGGGAACTAATTGTTCATCCATGCATGCAATTAACATTTACTGAGCACTTACTGTCTACCACAAACCAGGGTATAAAGATTCATAAGACTATCTCTGTGTCTCTAAAGGATTTATACCCTACAAGGAAAAACCAATGTATAAACAATTTATAATTAATGGAAGTGTTATGATAGAAGTACGAAAAAGCACTATGGTTTATAAGAGTGATTCATCCTGCCTGGGGACTTGGCTTATGAAGCATACGTGTGGGAAAGTGATTTTTCTTTCTGTAAACTAAATTGACTTAGCGGTAATAAAAATAGTTTCCATTTGTATAGTACTTTGCAAAGTGCTTTCACATCCATTTTTTCTTTTAATCCTCACAATGAAGGTTCTATAGTTGTATGTGTTATATATTCATCAAAAAAAAGTAGCTATGAAGCCAACAGATAAACAATATGGAAATTCATTCTAAAGCCCGTGTATGCATGCTAAGTAGCTCATTGTGACCAACTCTTTGTGACCCCACGGACTGTAACCCACCAGACTCCTCAGTCCATGGGATTCTCCAGGCAAGAATACTGGAGTGGGTTCTCGTGTCCTCCTCTAGGGGATCTTCCCAACTCAGGGATCAAACCCGTGTCTCTTATGTCTCCTGCAGTGGTAGGTGGGTTGTTTACCACTAGCGCCACCTGGGAAAGCCTATAGGTAGATGACATAAGTTGAAACTGGAAATAAGACTCTGTTGGAGCTTCACAGACATCATTCCAAGAAAAGCTAAAAGCAAAGACCTGTTCCTTCCCCTTTATCCTCTGTGTCATTGCCTACTTCAAACCGAAACTGCTGTCTTGCTCAAAGGTTATTGTAACAACTTTCTGGTTGGATCTAGATGGATTTGTCTCATCTCTGTCTGACTCCGGTAATTTTATATGCAAATTGAAGCATGTCATTCTCTTATATCCTATAGAGCTCCCTACTTCCTATAGAATAAAGTTCAAATGCTTTTCTATAGCATATAAAGTTCCTCATCTACACCTGTCAAATTCTTCAAATTCTTTGTTATTCTCTTCCAATATTTTTACTATTTGCTCAAAGCTATCCACTGTTTCCACGTCTACTCCTTTATAGTGTCTTTGACTTGGATGCCTCTAGCTTTCCATCATTCTGTCCGGTAAAATGATGGTGGACGTAGAAGTTGCGGCTTTTGTAGTTGTTGTTTATATATGGGCTTATGTAACAGTAACAGCCAAATCTTAACATAAATTTGGCTCTTGCTTTTCTTTTCTTAATTCATCACTGCATAAGATACAGTTTAGGAACCACTAGACTAGCATTTCCTTTTAAGATCTCAGGAAGAGATCACTCTACCTTTTACTAAATACCGAAGACTTATGACATTTATATTCATTTAACCTAGAGCAGAAAGTGAAGAGGAACTAAAAAGTCTCTTGATGAAAGTGAAAGAGGAGAGGGAACAAGTTGGCTTAAAACTCAACATTCAGAAAACTAAGATCATGGCATCTGGTCCCATCATTGCATGGGAAATAGATGGGGAAACAGTGGAAACAGTGGCTGACTTTATTTTGGGGGGCTCCAAAATCACTGCAGATGGTGATTGCAGCCATGAAATTAAAAGACGCTTACTCCTTGGAAGGAAAGTTATGACCAATCTAGACAGCATATTAAAAAGCAGAGATGTTACTTTGCCAACAAAGGTCCATCTAGTCAAGGCTATTGTTTTTCCACTGGTCATGTATGGATGTGAGAGTTGGACTTTGAAGAAAGCTGAGCGCCAAAGAATTGCTGCTTTTGAACTGTGGTGTTGGAGAAGACTCTTGTGAGTCCCTTGGACTGCAAGGAGATCCAACCAGTCCATCCTAAAGGAGATCAGTCCTGGGTGTTCATTGGAAGGACTGATGTTAAAGCTGAAACTCTAATACTTTGGCCATTTCATGCGAAGAGTTGACTCACTGGAAAAGACCCTGATGCCGGGAGGGATTGGGGGCAGGAGGAGAAGGGGACGACAGAGGATGAGATGGCTAGATGGCATCACTGACTCGATGGACATGAGTTTGGGTAAACTGCGGGAGTTGGTGATGGACAGAGGCCTGGCGTGCTGTGATTCATGGGGTCACAAAGAGTTGGACACGACTGAGTGACTGAACTGAACTGAACTGAACCTAGAGCTAAAGTGTATTCTTTTGTGAGCATATTCTGGGCTATATGCTAAAAAAACAGTCAGAAATAAGTCAAAACAAGGCAGACAGGAGTCCATCATGGATCTTACTTACATTCAATGAAAAAAAGAGACAATAAGATAAGTGAATAAATTAAATCTCATAGATGAAGATAAGGGCTAATAAGGAAATAAAGATATCTGGGAAGGGAGGCATTTTGGAGAAGACAGTCCATGAAGGTCTCTATGAGGAAATTTCATTTCAGATGAGACGTGAAAGATGAGGACCTAGCTATGTAGCTCGAAGAAGAGTCTGTTGGGCCAAAGAAGGATTTTGGAGTGATTGAAGATCTGAACAACCAGTGTGGTTGCACATAGTGAGAGAGGGGAGACCGATGGGAATTGCCAGTAGATTATGCAGGACCTGGTTGGTGGGGGAAGGCGAGGAAACCACTGAAGGATTTTTTAGCAAGTGAACAATGACCTTGATTGCAACACCAGCTGTGGGGAGCAAGGTGGAGAATGAGACCAGTTATCAAGCTATGACATCAGCAAGACCAGTTTGGAGGACAGCAAAAAGAAACAAGGGTGAGTTCTAGGTTTCTGGCCTGAAGTAATAGGACAGATGATGGAGACATTTACTGAGATAAAAGAGATAAAAGAAAAAAATGGAGCAAAATTGAGAGTTTCTTTTCAAACATGTTAAATTCGAGATATATATAAACCAATCAGGAGCTATCAAGTAGACAGTTGGATAAATAAATTCATACTTCAGAAATGAGTCCTGATCTAGATCTATCAGTGTGGGAGTTTTTAACACATAGATGGATTAAGATGAATTAATGCCTTAAATGTATTACTGAAATAATTCATGGAAAATGCTGCTGCTGCTAAGTTGCTTCAGTCATGTCCGACTCTGTGCGACCCCATAAACAGCAGCCCACCAGGCTCCCCCATCCCTGGGATTCTCCAGGCAAGAACACTGGAGTGGGTTGCCATTTCCTTCTCCAATGCATGAAAGTGAAAAGTGAAAAGTGAAAGCGAAGTTGCCTCTTCGAGACCCCATGGACTGCAGCCTACCAGGCTCCGTCCGCCGTCCATGGGATTTTCCAGGCAAGAGTACTGGAGTGGAATGCCATTGCCTTCCCCTTCATGGAAAATAGCAGACACTTGGCATGTAGCAAATATGCTCAAAGTATATTAGCTAGAGGATGCTGCTTATGGTTAGAGAATTCTTCACACAGTGAATGTAACCCAAATCTTTTCTACTAAGAATAAACTGCTCTTGTATCATTTTCTTCCCACTACTAATAGAGAACACCCAGTAGTTTTAATAAGGTATGTGTGTACTTGGAGACTTATTTAGAATGTTTTATGTATTCATATGCAGGAATACAAAAGAATAAAGAGAAAAGTCAACTACTATAACAAATGCATGGCTATATAACAATATATTATATAAAATAGATTGCATATCACAGAACATAATCTGCTTTAAAAACTATTTTTAAGAAACTGAATGGAAAGACAGATTCTTCAGATTTTCAGAATCTTAGCACCTATATAAAAATACATTACAGAATTCTGATAATTTATGACACAGTAGAATAATTATTTTTATGTTATGAAATGCATTGTAGTTATGATTAAGAAAATGTGGTTTCACCTCATACATCCTGTCTCAGCTGTTTACTTGATGTGTGATCTTGGGCAAATTATGTAACACCTGGGCTGTTCAATTTTCCTCTTCTGTAAAATACAAATAATTATAATACCTATGTAATCAGGTTGTCAACAGAATGTGTAAAATGATGTGGAAAATGCATAGCACAGCGCCTAAAGTAATCAATAAATGATCCATCTATCTCTGTGGTTCTTAACTCTGGATAACTATTAGAATCACCTGGGGAGCTTTCAAAATACTATGTCCAGGCTTCACCCAAACAAACTAAATCAGAATCTCTGGGGGTAGGATTCAGGCCAAAAACAATTTAAAAAATAAAAAAGGCTCCCTAGGTAATTCTAATGTGTATCAGGGTTGAGAACAACAATCTAAAAATAAATGTCATATATGATATATGAAAATATAATTTTTTATTGAAAAGTTTATAAAATATGCTGTGATGCTGATTAAACAAGTGGCCAAAAGAATTTCAAAACTTGTCTAATAATTTAGTTTGGGGGGGTGGGGAATCAGTAAACTGAAAGAGTAGATAAATGACAATTAAAGACATTGTCCAGCATCTCTGGAGTAAGAGGCCCCCACCCAGCTCCCAGCTCCACCTCTTAGCAGCTTTGTAACTTCAGGCAAATTACTCAACTACTTTTCCTCGTTCGCAAAGTAGGGATAATGACGGTGCCTACCTCTCATTGTGTCCTTAGATCACTGGATGATTTAATATTTGTAAAATGCTTAGAACAACACCTGGCATTCAGTACGCACTATGTATTTGGTCTTTCTTTTTTAAGTACTTGGAATTAAATAATACTGGCCATTAATACTGAATCTTGGTAATGTGCTTTGGCATGAAATGAGAACTGGAAGCAGGTGCTATACAAAAGCTCTGGCTGCTGCTGCTGCTGCTGCTGCTGCTAAATCGCTTCAGTCGTGTCCAACTCTGTGCGACCCCATAAACGGCAGCCCACCAGGCTCCCCCATCCCTAGGATTCTCCAGGCAAGAACACTGGAGTGGGTTGCCATTTCCTTCTCCAACAAAAGCTCTGGAGTGATCATTGAAAAAAAATTCTTTACAACTTATTTCAAAGATCAAACTGATCCTAAGTTCATAGCTCTCTCTCCTCATAGAAGATGATATGTTAATCTTGCCAGGATGTGCATAAAATACCAAGAAATATGCTAATAAAAGGGGCTTCCCTGGTGGCTCAGATGGTAAAGAGTCTGCCTGTAATGTAGAAGACCTGGGTTCGATCTCTCAGTTGGAAAGATCCCCTGGAGGAAGAAATGGCAACCCCCTCTGATAACCTTGCCTGGGAAATCCCAAGGATAGAGGAACCTTTTGGGTTACAGTCCATGAGGTCACAAAGAGTTAGACATGACTGAGCGACTAACACTTTTACTTTCACATTAATAAAGGCATCCACTATCCCTGAAGCCCTGACACTCAAATATTATCTGGTGAACTACAGGGAATTTTTAAAACAAGATCACCAAATACAGGTGCTGTGTTGGGTTTAGGTCCTGGAGGTGGATTTTCCAATGATTTTCCTCTCTGTCACACCTGGTCTGGCCCTTGCCTATTTCTCTACTTTGTTCTAATGGCCTCAACTCACACCCTTGCCCCATGCAGGAAACCTTCTTTCTACTTCCCCCAAGTTCAGCTGTTTTCCTCCTCCAATCCTTTGCTACTCTTGCTGATGAGCCCTCCTCCTGGAAAGGTCTTCTCATTTTCCTCTGGCCATCCCACCCCCAACTGATGCATCTTTTAAGACCCAGTTCAAGTACCAACGTCTTCTGTGAAGCCTGTCCTGGTGCCCCAGGTAGAGGTAGTCATTCCTTTTTTTTTGTAACTGCTTATACCATGAACGTTGGGCTTCCCAGGTGGCTGAGTTAAGACTCTGCCTGATAAACAGGATACCTGGGTTCCAGCCCTGGGTTGGGAAGATCCCCTGGAGAAGGAAATGGCAACCCATGCCAGTATCCTTGACAGGGAAATCCCATGGACAGAGTAGCCTGGGGGGCTAAAATCTAAGAGGTCACAAAAGAGTGGGACATAACCTAGCAACAAAATAACAACAGTACCATGAACACATGGCCATTTTAAAGGTCAGGAGCTTTTAAAATGTGTTTGAGTGTTTTTAAAGGTCAGGAACACTTATCTGATTTATTTCCAAATGTATGTATTTAATCATCAACAGCTAGCACAGAATTGGGCTCGTTTAAGTGCTTTCATTGACTTTCAGAATGGAAGGAAGGGAGAAAGGGAACAAAGAAGAAATGCTGTCCACTTGTACGGTGTTTAACTGAGAGGTGTCATCAGTGGACATGAAGGAAGCAGTGGGAATTTATGGTGGTTGAAGCCTGCAGCTCCTCATGGACCTAGACACCATCACACCTCTGCTGCCCCGGGAACCCCTGCTCCAGATTTCAGGGAGGCTCCGAGGTCTGAGGGAAGTGGAAGAAGTGCGACTCAGAGCCACCCAAAGGACAGTGCCTTTACACACACTGTAAGTTCTCTCCCTCGCCCATTTCCCAAATTGACTCCCATCTCTGGAAGAGTTTCCAAAGTCCCATCATTTCTTGGAAGTGTTCCCCAGTTTTGCAGAGACAGAGTCATGAGACCCACAACACTTTTAGCACAGTTAAGATAAGAACCCCTGGGATTCTGGCTCTGTGATTAGCTCTGTGGTTTCAGGCCAGCTGCTTACCAATCCTGTGCCT
The DNA here is from genome assembly GCF_029407905.1 of Bubalus kerabau. Classification (NCBI taxonomy): domain Eukaryota; kingdom Metazoa; phylum Chordata; class Mammalia; order Artiodactyla; family Bovidae; genus Bubalus; species Bubalus kerabau. Next base: position 114,334,978 of record NC_073630.1, read on the forward strand.
CAGTCCACTCACCTTTAATATGAGGACAATAATAGTATTTATCAAGGGGCTATAAGGTGGATTAAATGTTTAGAATAGCACCTTGCATGTAGAGAGTCCTGTACCTGCATGGGTACTAAGTCGTTTCAGTCATGTCCAACTCTTTGTGACCCTATGGTCTGTGGCCTATGGACTGAAGCCTGCCAGGCTCCTCTGTCCAGGAAACTCTTCAGGAAAGAATGCTGGAGTAAGTAGCCATTCCCTTCCCCAGGGGATCGTCCCTATCCAGAGGATGAACCTGGGTGTTCTGCATTGTAGGCAGATTTTTTACCCTCTGAGCCGCCAGGGAAGCCCATAAATAAACACATCGACTTACAAAACACAGAGAAGGCAATGGCACCCCACTCCAGTACTCTTGCCTGGCAAATCCCATGGACGGAGGAGCCTGGTAGGCTGCAGTCCATGGGGTCGCTAAGAGTCGGACACGACTGAGCGACTTCACTTTCACTTTTCACTTGCATGCATTGGAGAAGGAAATGGCAACCCACTCCAGTGTTCTTGCCTGGAGAATCCCAGGGACGGGGGAGCCTGATGGGCTGCTGTCTATGGGGTCGCACAGAGTCAGACACGACTGAAGCGACTTAGCAGCAGTAGCAGCAGCAGCAGCAGCACTTACAAAACAGGAGATTTCTCATCTCCGAATTCTCTGTGGTATCTGCTGCTTCAGAGTCTATGTTAGCAGTGGTGAAACTTGGTAAGATAACCCATCTAGTATAACAGCAGAGAAATGATAAGCCAACATGGCCTCAGATTCATAAACTTCCAATGGGGCAGTACCTGCCAGAGGCACCGGCACTGTATTTTTTTCTAAACTGAAATGAGCTGAACACAAGTATAAAGCTTATTATGAATCTCATTTTCAGTTCTTTGGAAATCTTTCACGAGTCTCTGCTATCTAAGGAGACCGTCAAAGGAGAGTCTATGTGTAGTAGGGGATTAGGTTAGACAAATGCCTATAGAAATTCAATATCCATCTTTCTCCTTTCGATTCTTCTATGAAGAGAAGAAATCTTATCCTCCTTAGTAAATGAGCTTACAGAGACCTCTAAAGAGGCAGAGGTCATTAGACTGTATAGGGACCCTGAACACTATTCCTAAGGACAGATTCCAGGTTATGTCCCCAGCAAGGATGAATAGATATATCAACAGATTATTTTTCATTGGCATCTAAAATCAACAAACCAATCTTTTTTACCAATCATGAGAGCTGTGCCTAAACATTGAGCATTCGTGATTACTAATAAAAGAGACCATTCACCAGTTTACGACCCATTTTGAACTCAAATTAAGAAAATGCTTGAGTTTGCTTTTTGTCTAACACATTTCTGTAGTCTAAAATAAATATAAAATAAAGAGCAAGTGATAAGTCATTAGCAAAAATAAATAAATAAATAAAGCCAGAGATGTGCATTAAAATGATGTATAACATAACCACATTTATTTAAGGAAGTATTCAAATATCAGAGGGCAAAGCTCAACAATGCAAAAGCACAATTACTTTTTGCACCAACCTAATAGCTGTGTTTCCTCATGAATTCTCTTACTGGAAAACACCTTGATGCTGGAAAGACTGAAGGCAAAAGGACAAGGGAGTGGCAAAGGATGAGATGCTGGATGGCATCACTGACTCAATGGACATGAGTTTGAACAAACTCTGGGAGACAGTGAGGGACAGGGAAGCCTGTCATGCTGCAATACATGGGGTCCCAAAAAGGTGGACACAACTTAGTGACTGAACAACAATAGCAACAAGCTGTGTTTATTCATGAGTTCATGTACTTAAACCTTCATTTACTTAATAATCTCACAAAGTTACTTTGAGGCTATTAGAATTAACTATGAAAGCAACCCCAAACTGGCAAGTGCCAAACAGATATCACTCCGACTCTACTCATTCCAGAATTCCAGAGAATGGGAGTTATATGCCAGCAGCCTTTGGTGTTGGACAGCCTGAGTTCAAATCTGAGTGCACTCACCAACTGTGACCTTGAACAAGTGCATGCTTCCATTTCCCCATCTGTGAAATATGAAATGGATGGGCATCTGTATGGCACTTACCACAATGACTAGAACCTAGAAAACTTTCCATGAAAAGTTAGGATGTGATTTAGTACGGGCTTTTTAAATTTAATTTTTCCTGGACTATAGTTGATTTACAATGTTGTGTTAGCTTCAGGTGTACACCAAAGCGATTCAGTCATATACGTATATATATCTCTCTCTCCATATACATATATCTATCCATCCTTTTTCAGATTCTTTTCCCATATAGGCTATTACAGAATATTGAGTAGAGTTCCCTGTGCTATAAGTGGCCACCCCTCAACTCTGTATAAACTTGGAGGATGCTGAAGAATGGACAAGATACAGTTCCCACCTTTAAAGGTCTCATAGACTTAGGAGCGGCAGACACAGAGGTAAACACAGGTTACAACAGAGATAAAATGCGGTAAAGCACAGAGCACAGAGCCATTCCTAATCCCTTTCTCTGTCCTTTTGCCTTCCCTCTGCTTTCCTGCTCTTCAAAGACAAATTTCCCCAATAACCACATCTACTTTCAAGGCTTAAGTTATAAACTGCTCCAGCAGAGCTAAGACCCACAGCCTAGTACTCCACCCTCACGATCCCTGTGAGGTATCCCCTGTGAGGATACCTGCAGGGTATCCCCATGTGGCTTCCTCCCATCCCCTACTCCTGAATGGAAACCTCTTTCAACTAATCCCTCCACCTAATTAATGACCAAGCCATGATAATTCTATCAGGGAAACATTCCCTACTTCTCAACCCCTATACATATTTGCTATGTTCATCTTGACTATTGCAAGAGCTTCCTATGCATTTCTGGGCCTCGAATCTCAACTTCCCTACCCTCCACTCATTCCCCATTCAGCCACCTGAGTTCTTCTAAAGCCTGTATCTGTTTTCACAATACTCAGTCTGGTAAATGGCTTCCCACTGCCAACCCTATTGAATTGTGATCTTCTTAGGTCTACAGGACTCTAAACTCAAATCTCAAGCTCCTTTATAATTTAATTCATACTTCTCAGATTTCACAAAAAAAAAAAAGAAATAAAGAAAGCAAGAAAGCTCATGTAGCTTTCTAGAACACACATGTACCTTCTTTTCCTCTCCACCTTTGGTCTTGTTGATCCTGTTATTTCAAATATTCTATCTGCCAGCTATCCATCTACTAACCTGTTTCATCCTTCAATATCCAGCTCAAACCCCACCTAATGCATATTGCTTTCCCTGATTAACAAGAATCCCCCAAGACTTCTCCTTCTTTAACCTGGATTTACACATACCATGTAGGTTGAACCATATGATTTACCATATTTTGGGTAGGTCAAAAATGGTCAAATAACAACAGTTTCAAATAATTCAAACTATAACTGAATATGTTTCTCTTACATCATTTACCCTGCTTCAGTAGATTTCCTTATACCCTGTCTTCATCCCTGCATGCCCAGTACCTAGCAGTGACAGAAAAGTAAATGCTCAAAAAATGCTTGAAGAATTCAAGATAATTGATATGTAAGGATCTTAGTACTTCATTGGGTTCCCTTAAGTCTGTATCCATATTGCTTTCAATTTTCTGGAGCCTGACAAGGGTAAAGTCAGTCACCCAAGACTGTCTTCTCAAGTCAAGAGTGTAGGTATCCTTTCTTCATTTCCATCTGGAGAAGGCAATGGCACCCCACTCCAGTACTCTTGCCTGGAAAATCCCACGGACGGAGGAACCTGGTAGGCTGCAGTCCATGAGGTCACTAAGAGTTGGACACAAATGAGCGACTTCACTTTCACTTTTTACTTTCATGCATTGGAGAAGGAAATGGCAACCCAATCCAGTGTTCTTGCTCGAGAATCCCAGGGACTGGGGAGCCTGGTAGGAGGCATCTATGGGGTCGCACAGAGTCGGACACGACTGAAGCGACTTAGCAGCAGCAGCAGCAGAGTGATAATTGGCTCAGAGATGGTAAAGAATCTGCCTGCAATGTGGGAGACCTGAGTTCAGTCCCTGGTTTGGGAAGACCCCCTGGAGGAGGGCATGGCAAGCCACTCCAGTATTCTTGCCTGGAGAATCCTGTGGACAGAGGAACCTGGCGGGCTACAGTCCCTGGGGTTGCAACGAGTCAGACACAGCTGAGTAACTAAGAACACACACAACCTATGGAGGGAAAAACCCACCTCCAGGGTCACCTTTTCTTTAAGTATGTGTGTGTGTTCAGTCGCTCAGTCTTATTCAACTTGTTTCGAGCCCATGGACTGTGTAGCCCACCAGGCTCCTCTGTCCATGGGATGGGTTGCCGTTTCCTTCTCCAGGGGATCTTCCAACCCAGGGATTGAACCTGCATCTTCTGTGTCTCCTGCAATGGCAGGCAGATTCTTTATCACTGAGCCACCTGGGAAGCCCTTTCTTTAGGCAGCAAGTGTGTAATTTGTAATGTTAATCATTCAGGACATTCACTCATTCATCATTTAATCATTGGTGTGTGATTGGCCCTGAGAATACAGCAGTAAATGAGGCAACCAGAGACAATGAATTTAGAGTGCCTTTGTTCTTTAATCTGGTCTTCAGACATTTTTCCCTGAGAATCACCTGAAGATATTTTGAACATGTGAACAATATTTTCTATACTTAACACTTTTAAATGTCTTGTAAGCTGTCTAAAATTTTTAGCATAAGTTGAAATTGTCACAAAGAATGTGATTTTCACATATGTTAATATTTTCACTTATATATTACTATATTAATTTAAATGTATCAAATGAAATTTGAATATTATAAATTAAATGCTCAAGACCAGTTATTTTTATTGATAAAAAGTATTTTGTAAAATTTGGAAATTTTAGGCCTTTCCTCTCTCTTTTTCAACTCACATTTCCATAATACTTTCTCCCTGGATTTTATATACATATATTAAATCAAAACTGTAGAGCTGCATAGTTAGGTCAATTTACAAAAATATCCCCGGCAAACAATAAGCTGAATTGCACTTTCTTTCAGAAAAAAACTTCATTTATTATATCAGTTCAAATAGATATACTAATAAGCACTGCCAGAAACATTATAAAAACATTGAGAAATAAGTTACAAAATGAATCCTATAAAACAGATTATAATAAGTATTAAAAATTAAGATAATATAGATCTAATATTAATAATTAATTAATTTTCCATAAATTATAAAAAGAAGATAAAGCAATATGTTTGCTCTCAGCAACTAATTTATAATAAAACAATAAATGTATATTTTATGAAATAATGACCATATCATTCCTCTAGTAAGAGTGTGTATCTCTGTCCAGTTAAAGGCAAAGAATGATCACATGAAGTAAAGATGATCTAACTATATATCATCACAAGAGACACAAAGATGTGAAAAGTTGAAAGTAAAAGGACAGAAAAATATATACCATACAAAGAGTATCCAGAAGTGAGCCGAAGTGGCTACAGTTCAGTTCAATCTCAGTCGTGTGCAACTCTGCTGCTAAGTTACTTCAGTCATGTCCGACTCTGTGTGACTGCATAGACAGCAGCCCACCAGGCTCCCCTGTCCCTGGGATTCTCCAGGCAAGAACACTGGAGTGGGTTGCCATTTCCTTCTCCAATGCATCAAAGTGAAAAGTGAAAGCGAAGTCGCTCAGTTGTGTCCAACCCTCAGCAATCCCATGGACTGCAGCCTTCCAGGCTCCTCTGTCCATGGGATTTTCCAGGCAAGAGTACTGGAGTGGGGTGCCATGGCCTTCTCTGTGTAACTCTTTGCAAGACCATTGACTGCAGCATGCCAGGCTTCCCTGTCTATCACCAACTCCCAGAACTTGTTCAAATTTATGTCCATTGAGTCGGTGATGCCATCCAACCATCTCATCCTCTGTCGTCCCCTTCTCCTCCCACCTTCAGTCTTTCCTATCATGAGGGTGTTTTCCAATAAATCAGTTCTTTGTATGAGGCAGCCAAAGTATTGGAGCTTCAGCTTCAGCATCAGTCCTTCCAAAGAATATTCAGGCCGGATTTCCCTTAGGAGTGAATGATTTGATCTCCTTGCAGTCCAAGGGACTCTCAACAGACTTCTCCAACACCACAGTTCAAAAGCATCAATTCTTCAGCGCTCAGCTTTCTTTATGGTCCAACTCTCACATCCATACATGACTACTAGAAAAACCATAGCTTTGACTAGACAGACCTTTGTCAGTAAAGTAATGTCTCTGCTTTTTAATATGCTGTCTAGGTTGGTCATAACTTTTCTTCCAAGGAGAAAGTGTCTTTTAATTTCATGGCTGCAGGCACCACCTGCAGTGATTTTGGAGCCCAAGAAAATAAAGTCTCTCACTGTTTTCATTGTTTCCCCATCTATTTGCCATGAAGTGATGGGACTGGATGCCATGATCCTAGTATTTTGAATGCTGAATTTTAAGCCAGCTTTTTTGTTCTCCTCTTTCACTTTCATCAAGATGCTCTTTAGATCCTCTTTGCTTTCTGCCATAAGGGTGGTGTCATCTGCATATATGAGGTTATTGCTATTTCTCCCTACAGTAGTATAAGGCAAAATAATCTTAGAGACAACTTTTGTTACTAGAGACAAAAAAGGACATAATAATAAAAGGGTCAGTTTATCAAGAAGACAAAATAAGTATAAACAATGCATCTAACAACAGAGCACCTCAAAACATGAAGTAAAGTACGTAAATTAAAAGGCAAAATATAAAATTCAACAATAATATTTGAAAAGTGCAAAACCTCACTTTCAACAATGGGTAGAACAACCAGGCAGATAAACAATGAAATATAAAATGTAAACACTGTAAACCAACTAAATGTAACAGACATCTACAGAGCAGCCCTATCAACAACAAGCAGAATATACATTCTTCTCAAGTACACATGGAACACTTGCCAGGATATATTAGGAGGCCATAAAGCAAATCTCAGTTAATTTAAAAGTATCGCAGGTGGCGCTAGTGGCAAAGAATCCGCCTGCCAATGCAGGAGACAAGGGTTTGACTCCTGGTTTGGGAAGATCCCCTGGAGGAGTCAACAGTGATCCAATCCAATGTTCTTGTTTGGAAAACTCCATGGACAGAGGATCTTGGCAGGCTATAGTCCATAGGGCTGCAAAGAGTCAGACACGATTGAGTGACTGAGCCCACACACACAATTTCTAAATATTTAAATTATACAATGTTCTTTGACCGCAATGGAATGAAACGGAAACTCATAATGATAGAAAGAAATCTGATAAATGAAAAGTTAAAAAACTCTCCTAAGTAATAAATGAGTCAAAGAAGAAATCACAAGGCAAATTTGAGAAAAATGAAAATAAAACCACACATACCAAAACTCAACAGCAATCAGAGGGAAACTTACAGCTATAATGCTTATTTTTATAAGAAGAATAAATATCTAAGATCAAATACCTGAACTTCCATCTTAAGAAATTAAAAAAAGAAGCTAAAACAAAAGCAGGCAGGAAGAAGAACATAATAAAAATTAGATCACAAATAAATAAAATAGAGAATAGAAGTAGTAGTGAACATCGATGAAATAAAAAGCTAGTGCTTTGAAAAAGATCAACAAAATTAACCTGTAGTTAACCTGGCCAAGAAAAAAGCCAAGGACTCAGATTACTGAAATCGGGAATAAAAGAGGGGACCTCAGTACTAACCTCAGAAATAAAAAGAATTATAAGGGAGTAGTATGAGTAATCATATGACATCAAATTTGAAAACCTAGATCAAACAGATAAATTCTCAGAAAAACACAAGCAACTGAAACTGAAATAAGAAAAAAAATCTGAATAGACTTATAACAAGTAAAGAGATTTCATTAGCAATTTTAAAACTTTCCACAAAGGAAAATCTAGGCCTAGATGGCTTCACTAGTGAATTCAACCACGCATATAGAGAAGAACTAATACCAACCCTTCACACACTCTTACAAAAAATTTGAAGAGAAAGGAACACTTCCCAACTCATTCTATGACACCAGTATTACATTGATACCTAAACCAGACAAAGACATGACCAGAAAATTACAGATAAATATTCCTCGTGCATGCTGTGCGTGCTACATCCCTTCAGTTATGTCCAACTCTTTGCGACCCTATGGACCACAGCCCACGAGGCTCCTCTGCACATGGGGATTTTCCAGGCAAGAATATTAGAGTCGGTTGCCATGCCTGTGTCCAGGGTATCTTCCCAACCCAGTGACTGAATCCACGTGTCTTATTTCTCCTGCATTGGCAGGCAGGTTCTTTACCCCAGCACCACCTCAGTTCAGTTCACTTCAGTCACTCAGGAAGTCCGAATCTTGGCAACCCCATGGACTACAGCAAACCAGACTTCCCTGTTTTGATTGAGTTTTGAATGTTAAATCAATCTTGCATTTCTGGGAAAAATTCCTCTTGGTCACGGTGTGCAACTGTTTCAATTCAGTTCGGTTCAGTCTCTCAGTCAGTCATGTCTGAATCTCGGCGACCCTATGGACTGCAGTATTCCAGGCTTCCCTGTCCACCACCAACTCCTGGACCTTGCTCAAACTTATGTCCATTGAGTTGGTGATGCCATCCATCCACCTCACCCTCTGTCATCCCCTTCTCCTCCTGATTTCAGTCTTTCCCAGCACCAAGGTCTTTTCCAAGGGACTCTTAAGAGTCTTCTCCACCACCACAGTTCAATAGCATCAATTCTTCAGTGCTCAGAAAAAGAATTATGGTCCAGAATAAGAGAGTTATGGTCCAACTCTCACATCCATACGTGACTTCTGAAAAAACCATAGCTTTGACTAGATGGATATTACTTTACCAACAAAGGTCTGTCTAGCCAGAGCTAAGGTTTTTTCAGTAGTCATCTATGGATGTGAGAGTTGGACCATAAAGAAAGCTGAGTGCCAAAGAATTGATACTTTTGAACTGTGGTGTGGGAGAAGATTCTTGAGAGTTCCTTGAACTGCAAGGAGATCCAACCAGTTAATCCTCAAGGAAATCAGTCTTGAATATTCATTGGAAGGACTGCTGCTGAAGCTGAAACTCCAATACTTTTGCCACCTGATGCAAAGAACTTACTCATTGGAAAAGACCCTGATGCTGGGAAAGATTGAGGGCAGGAGGAGAAGGGGATGACAGAGGATGAGATGGTTGGATGGCATCATCAACTCAATGGACATAAGTCTGAGCAAGCTCTGGGAGTTGGTGGTGGACAGGGAAGCCTGGAATGCTGCAGTCCATAGGGTTGCCGAGATTCAGACATGACTGACTGAGAGACTGAACTGAACTGAAGTGAAACAGTTGCACACTGTGACCAAGAGGAATTTTTCCCAGAAATGCAAGATTGATTTAACATTCAAAACTCAATCAAAACGATATTATAGAAAAAACTGCAGAAACCACAAGGATCTCAATAGATGCAGCAAATGAACAACTTTTATATCAGCTACATGGATAAATGATAATCCTTTGCATGCATTGTACAGGAGACAGGGAGCAAGACCATCCCCAAGAAAAAGAGAAATGGCTGTCTGAGGAGGCCTTACAAATAGCTATGAAAAGAAGAGAAGCAAAAAGCAAAGAGAAAAGGAAAGATATACTCATCTGAAATCAGCGTTCCAAAGAATAGCAAGGAGAGATAAGAAAGCCTTCCTCAGTGATCAGTGCAAAGAAATAGATGAAAACAATCGAATGGGAAAGACTAGAGATCTCTTCAAGAAAATTAGAGATACTAAGGGAACATTTCATGCAAAGGTGGGCTCGAAAAAGGACAGAAATTGTATGGACCTAACAGAAGCAGAAGATATTATGAAGATATTACAAAGAATACACAGAAGAACTATACAAAAAAGATCTTCACGACCCAGATAATCACAATGGTATGATCACTCACCTAGAGCCAGACATCCTGGAATGTGAAGTCAAGTGGGCCTTAGGAAGCACCACTACAAACAAATCTAGTGGAGGTGATGGAATTCCAATTGAGCTATTTCAAACCCTAAAAGATGATGCTCTGAAAGTGTTGCACTCAATATGCCAGCAAATTTGAAAAACTTAGCAGTGGCCACAGGACTGAAAAAGGTCAGTTTTCATTCCAGTCCCAAAGAAAGGCAATGCCAAAGAATGCTCAAACTACCGCACAGTTATACTCATCTCACATGCTAGCAAAGTAATGCTCAAAATTCTCCAAGCCAGGCTTCAGCAATATGTGAACCATGAACTTCCAGATGTTCAAGCTGGTTTTAGAAAAGGCAGAGGAACCAGAGATCAAATTGCCAACATCCTCTGGATCATCAAAAAAGCAAGAGAGTTCCAGAAAAACATCTATTTCTGCTTTATTGACTATGCCAAAGTCTTTGACTGTGTGGATCACAATAAACTGTGGAAAATTCTGAAAGAGATGGGAATACCAGACCATCTGACCTGCCTCTTGAGAAATTTGTATGCAGGTCAAGAAGCAACAGTTAGAACTGGACACAGAACAACAGACTGGTTCCAAATAGGAAAAGGAGTATGTCAAGGCTGTATATTGTCACCCTGCTTATTTAGCTTACATGCAGAGTACATCATGAGAAATGCTGGGCTGGAAGAAGCACAAGCTGGAATCAAGATTGCCCGGAGAAATATCAATAACCTCAAATACACAGATGACACCACCCTTATGGCAGAAAATGAAGAAGAACTAAAGCGCCTCTTGATGAAAGTGAAAGAGGAGAGTGAAAAAGAATGTTGGCTTAAAGCTCAACATTCAGAAAATTAAGATCATGGCATCCAGTCCCATCACTTCATGGCAAATAGATGGGGAAACAGTGGCTGACTTTATTTTGCTGGGCTCCAAAATCACTGCAGATGGGGATTGAAGCTATAAAATTAAAAGACGCTTACTCCTTGGAAGGAAAGTTATGACCAACCTACACAGCATATTCAAAAGCAGAGACATTACTTTGCCAACAAAGGTCCATCTAGTCAAGGCTATGGTTTTTCCAGTGGTCATGTATGGATGTGAGAATTGGACTATAAAGAAAGCTGAGCACTGAAGAATTGATGCTTTTGAACTGTGGTGTTGGAGAAGACTCTTGAGAGTCCCTTGGACAGCAAGGAGATCCAACCAGTCCATCCTATAGCAAATCAGTCATGGGTGTTCATTGGAAGGACTGATGCTGAAGCTGAAACTCCAATAGTTTGGTCACCTTATGTGAAGAGCTGACTCATTGGAAAAGACCCTGATGCTGGTAAAGATTGAAGGCAGGAGGAGAAGGAGGCGACAGAGGACAAGATGGTTGGATGGCATCACTGATTCAATGGACATGAGTTTGAGTGAACTCTGGGAGTTGGTGATGGACAGGGAGGCCTGGTGTGCTGCAGTCCATGGGGTCGCAAAGAGTCAGACAGGACTGAGCTACTGAACTGAACTGAACTGACTTTGCATACGTTGAATTAAAGGAAATATACTACTCAAGTTAACTTCACCCACTTCTTTTTCCTCTTTCAATGTTGCTTCATATGTAGTTCTCATTACATTTTTATTGGATTGAGATGGTCTGACTATCCTAATTTCAAGACCAGTGGTCTCATGGCATAAGGTATTTTGGGGGCATAGTTCCCTATGTTATTTATCAAAGGAGAAAACAGACTGACAAATGGTAACCCGACTAGGTTAACACACTCCACCCTTTAGGTGTCATAACTGGTAATGGAATTCAGTTTTTCCATAAAGTCAGAGTTTGTTTTGTTTACATCACTGGTTTTCCTTAGAGATTAAATAGTCAATGAAGATGTTTAATATTTAACATTTAGAAGTTCTTTCTTCCTTTAAAATATAGGAGGAATTTAGTCTCCTTACCTTTTCCAGTTTTTGGAACGCATCTTGACTTTCCTCTGAATAGAATAATTTATCAATAGAAAGAGTTATGCTTTTCGAGAAAGTGAAAAAAAAAAGAATTAAATGTGGTATATCCAATATTCACTATCATACCTCATTCTTCTAATAGGAGAAAAATGAGTAAGCACATTTGAGAATTATTTCTGAATTTTCATGGGATACGAATTTTGAAAATAGGAAGCTTCACTCTGAGGTCACTGCTACCAAGTGTTACTCATTCCGTTTGGAGTTACTGGGAATGCTTCAGGGGTTGTCTTCTCCATTCTGTATCCTTTGGAAGCATGGCCGCCAACGTTTTTAGGGCTTGTCTCCGTGACTGTTTTGCACTAACACGTTGCATATTTTGGGTGACAGCCTGATGCCCAAGTAACGGAGCAGGAGACTAAGAAATAGGAAGGTGGGGCACTCAGTCCAGGCTACGCAAACTACCTAGGCAAATTATTTTGTTTCCGGGCTTTGGTTTTCCAAGTGTAAAATAGGAATATTGTTTGCTTTTGCTTTATCTACTCACAAAATATACTCTGACAAGCATGGGGGATGGGTAACAGGGCTTCCATAGGTGGCACTAGTGGTAAAGAACTCACTTGCTAATGCAGAAGACATAAGAGACTTGGGTTTGATCCCTGGGTAAGGAATCCAGTATTCTTGCCTGGAGAATCCCATGGACAGAGGAGCCTAGCAGGCTATAGTCCATGGGGTTGCAAAGAGTCAGACACAACTGAAGCCACTTAGCATGCACACACATGGGAGATAAATGAAAATCTCATTGCAAGCCAGGATTACAGTGTGTTTCAGTGTGTGATTTCTTCTACCTTCTTGCTGAAGTTGCCTTACCTCAATATCCTACATGCATGCCTTTGCTCCACCCATGACCAGCCTAGCAAGTCTATGTTGCAGCATGTAGGACTCCAATTTAGTAGGTCAGTTTCAGCCTCGAATCTCACTGTTCAAAAATCTGTCAAGATAATTAGAGCTACGAATTATGGTAGCTAGTATCAACAGTAAACACTGATTTACAGTATCTCTGAATAACACACAGAATAATGCATGTGCCTTCTGTTTTGTTGCTGGTTGTATCCCCAGTGCCTGGTAGTGGCTGGCACATAGTAGGCACTCAATAGTGGATACATAAATGAATCAACAAGAACTAGGAAAATGAACATAGAAGGCCACTGCCTCCAATGATCTATAATCTAGTCAAATTGACCAGATATCAGTTCAGTTCAGTTCAGTCACTCAGTCGTGTCTGACTCTTTGCGACCCCACGGACTGCAGCACACCAGACCTCCCTGTCCATCACCAACTCCCAGAGTTTACTCAAACTCATGTCCATGGAGTTGGTGATGCCATCCAACCATCTCATCCTCTATTATCCCCTTCTCCCGCCTTCCATCTGTCCCAGCATCAGGGTCTTTTCAAATGAGTCAGTTCTTAGCGTCAGATGGCCAAAGTATTGGAGTTTCAGCTTCAACATCAGCCCTTCCAATGAAGATTCAGGTCTGATTTCCTTTAGGATGGACTGGTTGGATCTCCTTGCTGTCCAAGGGACTCTCAAGAGTCTTCTCCAACACCACAGTTCAAAAGCATCAATTCTTCAGTGCTCAGCTTTCTTTATAGTCCAACTCTCACATCCATACATGACTACTGGAAAAACCATAGCTTTGACTAGACGGACCTTTGTTGGCAAAGTAATGTCTCTGTTTTTTAATATGCTGTCTAGGTTGGCTTTTCTTCCAAGGAGTAAGCATCTTTTAATTTCATGGCTGCAGTCACCATCTGCAGTGATTTGGGAGCCCAAAAAATAAAGTCTGTCACTGTTTGCATTGTTTCCCCATCTTTTTGCCATGAAGTGATGGGACCAGATGCCATGATCTTAGTTTTCTGAATGTTGAGCTATATCTAGTCTAGTCAAACTGACTATAATCTAGTCAAATTGACTAGGCCTAAAGACAGAAGGTGAGACCAATGAAACAGTTAAGTCGGTCTACAGACGTGTTCAGGAGCACCATGGCGTGAATTAGAGGTTGAAGTTTTCTTCTCTAGGTGGGACCGCTGGACTTGAATAACAAATCTCCCAGGCTTCACAAAGGGGAACGCCTCCTGGAAAACCTTTCATTGTGTTTGGGGGCTATGCTTTATCAGCAGTGGAAGATTCTAGATATTCGCCTTTGTAAATGAATGAGTTCACCCTTGAGGGTATAGTGAGCGGAGTGAAAACTGCAATAGAAAAATGGATCTTTCAGTTTAGCGTCATCAAAGAAAATGAGGGGAAGGTGAGTGAGATTTTCCTATTATTTATCTATTTATTTTTTCCTTCAGCAAACATAACTCTTAATGCCACTATGCTGTGCTTAGTTGCTCATTCATGTCCGACTCTTTGCGATCGCATGGACTGTAGCCCACCAGGCTTCTCTGTCCATGGGGATTCTCCAGGCAAGAATACTGGAATAGGTGGCCATTCCCTCCTCCAGGGAGATCTTCCCAACCCAGGGATCAAACCGGGGTCTCCCACATTGCAAGTGGATTCTTGACCATCTGAGCCACCAGGGAAGCCCACGAATACTGGAGTTGGGTAGCCTATCCCTTCTCCAGGGGATCTTCCCAAGCCAGGAATCAAACTGGGGTCTCCTGCATTGTAGGTGGGTTCTTTACCAGCTGAGTCACCAGGGAAACCTGTTAGCTTAATGCTACCATTCTCTAGTTAATGGCACATCTCCTTTTCAATGTGCTTTAGAAACATTTTCCTCCTTCTTTTCCTTCTTCCCCCTCCCTCCACCACCCCCACCTTCCTTCCTTTATTTTCATCTTTCCTTCCTGCAGCATTAATTGTGTAATAATAATCAATAAAAATTTATTGGGAACCATGCTCCAGGTACTGTGGCAGAACCATGACCTATAAAGCAACTCGCAGTCCAAAAGAGCAGATAGTCAAGGAAGCATATTAATAATTACGACCATGTGACACATAACAATAAAAAAATTATTACAACAATGTTCAGAGTGTAGAATAGGTCTCAGCTCACTGTACCAAGGGGAGTCAAAAAAGACTGTGGCATTTGGGCTGGAAGGAAAGGAAGCATTAGGTGATGAAAAGAGGAATTCCAGGAACTAGAAGCATCGTGTGCAAAGGCCCAGAGTTATGAAATCACATGGCTGATTCAGTAAATCTGATAGGATGGAGAGTGACAGGTGATCAAGGCAAAGTGGCAAGTTGCAAGTAAGTCCTGAAGGGGCCAGTCTGCTAGCAAGTTTGGACTTGATACTGTGGAAGTTAGGGAGTGGTTATTGACAAGGACAGTGTAACAGGATCATAGTTGCTTTGGGGACTATTAGAGGGGAATCAGAAGAGGAACTGTAGGGAAGTCAGCTAAGAGGTTATTGTAGGACAAAAGATTCAGAGCTAAAACATGAATGGGGAGAAGGCTAAGGGGTCTGCCTTTGATTCTACAAGTAGAATTGACATACAAGTAGAGAAGAGGACCAAGATTATAAGCTAAGGACTGTAAGATAAGAGAGATCTGTAAAAAGAAAGGAAGTTGGAGGAGAGGATGAAAGAAGGTTGAGAAAAGCAGCAGGAGAACTAGAAATATGACGAACAACCTGAAGATGGTGTTACCACGGGATGTTGTCTAAATAAAGCACCCTGAAGTTGGACAGCATCCGCGTGGACCTTAATTTCTATTCCCTCCCACCCCTACCCCATAGCCAAGACTAATGTGCTCCCATCTGTTGACTAATCCTTTCCCACACTGATGGATCACATTCACAGCCTGGGCAGCAAGGATAACCATAGTCAAGGCCTAGCATCTGAATCAAGGCTCAGCATCATCTCTGTCTCATTGCCCTGTTGCCTAAACTTGTTCTCTGTTTCTGTGAGCTGGAATCATCATTCCCTGTTTTTCTTCAAGTTCCTGTACTGAATCCCTGTGTTTTCTTCTCTTTCCTCAGTAACCCAGTCCCTGGAGCCTGAGTCCTTCTCTAGGTTCCTAAGACAGAAGTCTTGCCCCTTGGAGTCCAGATTATCTATCCCCTGATGTTAAAATTAGGAGTTGCCCTGTCTGTTTTTGTTCACGTTCTGTCGAAGCCTGGAGCTATCTTGCCTTGCTTATAATTCCTCGGAGCATCAGGGTGGTGTTTGGACAGCTCTTGCCAACCAGCACCTGATAAAGGGACTCTCATATTACTACAGTCTATTTATAGCTATTAGTTCCTAAAAATATTTGTTAATTCACGATTCCTTCCTGCAGTGCATGCATTTGACAACACTTGGGTGCCTACTGTGTGCCAGAATTGTTCCAGGTGCTGAGGATGCAATGGTGAACAAAACAATGTGCCTTCTGAAAACTGGGAAGGACAGATAAACAGCTGAAGTACAGAGTGGGCCCCATGGAGAAAAATCAAACCACCTGTGAGGGAGAAGGGGGACTTTGCAGGTGGTGCAGTGGTCAAGAATCCGCCTGCCATTGCAGGAGACACAAGAGATGCAGGTTTGATCCCTGGGTCTGGAAGATCCCCCAGAGAAGGGAATGGCAACCCATTCCAGTATTCTTGCCTGGAAAATTCCATGGACAGAAGGGTCTGGCAGGCTACAGTCCATGAGGCTGCAAAGAGTCGGACATGACTGAGTGACTGAGCACCCATGAGGGAGAAGGAGGCTGGAATGGAAGGAGGGGGTTGCTGTTTTACAACAGCAGGCAGGGAAGATAGATAGCACTGAGAAAATGAGCTTGAGCAGATACCTCCAAGTAGAGAGAGATTAAAAAGAAAAATAAAAGTGACAGAGTGAGCCCTGCTGGTATTGAGGGGACAAGTATTCCAGGCAGTGGGAATTGCAAGAGCTAAGGCCCTGAGGCTAACTTGGCCTGGTGTGGTAAAGAAATCAGCATTACACTGTAGGGTAGAAGTTGTCAGAAGGATTAGTGAGGGCAGGAGGCCATGGCGGAGAACTTTTCAGTTATTGAAAATGTTCTGACTTTTATTTAAGTATTTCACCAGAGGAGCTGATGTCATCTGTCTGAAAGTAGCATTCTGGCTGCCTCATGGAGAGTAGATTGTAGACAAGAGCCAAAGCTGGGTAACTGGTTAGGATTTGAGAGCAACGATCCAGAGGAGAGAGCATGGTGGCCTGGACCACATTGCTTGAGGTGGGAGTGGTGAGCAGTGGTTGGATTGTGGGTATAACTTAAAGGTAGGACACGCAGCATGAAATGATGGCTTGGATATCCTGTTTAAAAAAAAAAAAGTCAAGAAGGACCCCAAAGTTTTTGGCTTAAGTAGCTACAACAGTGGAGGGCTATTTACTCAGAGAGGGATTAATGAGGTTGTTGTTCAGTTGTTAACTTATATCTGACTCTTTGCAACCCCATGGACTGCAGCACTGTCCTCCACTATATCTCTCGGAGTTTGCCCAAATTGATGTCCGTTAAGTTAGTGATGTTATCTAACCAACTCATTCTCTGCTGCTCCCTGCTTCTCCTGCCTTCAATCTTCTCCAGGGTCAGGGTCTCTTCCAATGAGTGGGCTCTTCCCATCAGGGGGCCCAAGGATGGGAGCTTCAGCTTCAGCATGAGTCCTTCCAATGAATATTCAGGACTGATTTCCTTTAGGATGGATGGTTTGATTTCCTTGCAGTTCAATAAGGAAGTGGGGAGTTCAACTTGGGGCACATTAAATTCGGGATGTCTAGGAAGCTGTGTCCTGAGCAAGCATGGGAAGGATGTGGTCCACCAGTGGGGGGCTGGCCTTAGACCGGAAATGGGGTGAGGACACACCCTCCATGTACGGGGGTTGGGAGGAAGGTGACGTATATGGGGGACAGATGCAGAGACTGGAAAGGGGAGCCCTGAGGACCTGGGTAAGCTCACCTATAACTGCTTCTATCTTCTCAGTGAAATAGGAAGCCAAGTGAGCAACTGAGAGTGAGGACAGGAGGTGTAAGGAGGCTTTAAGACAGAGAAAGTGAAAAATAGTCTTCTAGGACAGTGTTCTTCAATTTCAGCTCATGACCTAATCATGAGTCTAAAATTAGAGATTTGAAATCATCCTGCTTATTTATCTTATATGAAGAGAACATCAGGCGAAATGCCAGGCTGGATGAAGCACAAGCTGGAATCAAGATTGCCGGGAGACATATCCATAACTTCTGATGATACCACCCTTATGGCAAAAGCAAAGAGGAACCAATGAGTCTCTCGATGAAAGTGAAAGAGGAGAGTGAAAAAGTTGGATTAAAACTCAACATTCAGAAAACTAAGATCATGTATCCAGTCCCATCACCTCATGGCAAAAAGATGGGGAAACAATGCAGTGAGATTTTTTCTTGGGCTCCAAAATCACTGCAGGTGGTGACTGCAGCCATGAAATTAAAAGACACTTGCTCCTTGGAAGAAAAGCTATGACCAATCTATAGCATATTAAAAAGTAGAGACAATACTTTACCAACAAAGTCTGTCTAGTCAAAGCTATGGTTTTTCCAGTAGTCATGTATGGATGTGAGAGTTGGACCATAAAGTAAGCTGATCACTGAAGAATTGATGCTTTTGAACTGTGGAGTTGGAGAAGACTCTTGAGTCTCTTGGACAGCAAGGAGATCAAACCAGTCCATCCTAAAGGAAACCAGTCCAGAATATTCATTGGAAGGAGTGATGATGAAGCTAAAGCTCCAATACTTTGGCCACCTGATGCGAAAAACTGACTCAGAAAAGACCCTGATGCTGTGAAAGATTGAAGGCAGGAGGAGAAGGGGATGACAGAGGATGAGATGGCTGGATGGCATCACCGACTCCATGGACATGAGTTTGAGCAACCTCTGGGAGTTGGTGATAGAGAAGCCTGGCATGCTGCAGTCTATGAGATGGCAAAGAGTCAGACATGACTGAACGACTGAACTGACTGACTAGTGATTTTAAAAAGTAAAATTTTAAAAGTTTGTTTCACGTACTGAGGTAAAATTGCTTAATAAAAGCTTTATCTCAGGTGCATGTGTGTATATGTGTGTCCTGGGTTGTAGCAAAATATTTTTAAAACCATGGGCCCACACCAGTGGCTGGAAATGAACAAGGGACTGTCAAATTCAAGTCAGGGACTGAGTTACTGGTCATGCAATTAATATATTTTCATGTAAAAATGATTAGGATATAGACTCATAAGATCTTGGCTTTGGACTTGCTAGAGCAGCAGTCCCCAACGTTTTTGGCACCAGGGAGCAGTTCTGTGGAAGACAATTTTCCTGTGGATGGGGCTGGGGGATGGTTTTAGAAGGATTCAAGCACAGTACATTTCTTGTGCAGTTTATTTCTATTATTATTATATCAGTTTCACCTCAGATCATCAGGCATCAGATCCTGGAGGCTGGGGACTCCTGGGCTAGGGGTTCCCTACCTTTCCTCCCACGCAGCTCTACGGGCACTGTAGGAAAAGTATTTTCAATGATGGGGCACTCATCAGCTTAAAAGTTCTAGCTTTCAGAATATAACTTGGGACCCTCAGGTCACAATCGGAGCTGTTACTGTGGTGAGTAGAGGGCATGGCAGTGGGACTTCACAATTCAGTGCACTTAATATGAACTTTGACCTTATTACGTGATACCGAACTTGATGGCATTTTTCCAGTTTGGAGAGCTCGGAAGGTTCTAAACCGAAACCAGTCTCAGCACACTAAGAAATCTTGTTTTTGTTCAAACTTTAGCCCAGAATGACACCATTTGGCTTTTAAAATGTATGCTCTCTTTCTCTACATTGCACTAACTGCATTTTAATGGATGATTGAGCTAATTTTAGTGCCTGCCTTTTCAAGATTTGTCTTGGATCCTCAGATGAGTCCAATCAAATATAACTTTACTTAGGAAAAAAAAAAGAAAAGATTTGTTCATTTTAAGATTTTTATATGCCTCAGTTGCTGAACACTTTCCTTGCAAAATGGGTTAGTATTAACAGATATGTCAACAGGTGTTGTGAAAATAGCTATTTATATTTTTAATTCTGAGGAGCTCAGCTTATTTTCCAGACATTGCTAATTTAGAGTAAAAAAAGAATCCTCTGGTTTTATATTTTGCTTGTTAAAAATGGTTTTGAGATTACTAATTCAAACTAATTTTCTATACATCCACTGATTTCTAAACCATTTATGAGTTGTTTTTAAAAAGTACTTTCTCCTTATTTGAAGGCAGTGTCAAACTTAGTTCATAGACAGGAAAACATAAACGTTATACATAGAATGTATCTTCCCCATGGAATGTTTTTCTCTCTACTGTATTTATTTTGATTTGTATAAATTTAAAACACTGAGGTAACAAAAGCGGGGATGAAATTTAACTAATAGAGAATGAGGAGTCATAAAAATGTACACTCCTGCCTACAGCAGTAAAACTGTGCTAATTCACAACACGAAATATTTAATCTTAGTTCAGTTGTAAACCCAAACCAGATAAGACTCTAAACCCATTTCTATTGCTTTTGAGATTATTAGTCTATTTGAATCTATTTTCTAGAGTTCTTTGAGTAGTTTTTCTCTGAACGCCAAGAAAAGTTAAAATGGCAAAAGAGGAACATAAAATTCAGTAGCTTACTAGTATGAATCACTCTGCTGTTCCTTTATCTAGACCCTCATATACATATCTATCTACTTCTCGATGTTAAATGTTTCTTGAGGAAATACACAGGTTGGGGGCCTCTTCCGTCGCTTCCAACAAGAGCTCTACCATGGAAAGCTCTCCTCTTCCGTTTTGCAAGTCTCAACAAGTCGGTTGCTGAGTCAGAATCTCCTTTTCCTCCCCGTTGTCAAGAAGTCTTTCTCCCTTTAAAATTCATAAATCTTTGGAAATAGTTGGGGCTCCGGGGGGAAGGGGCGGAGATGCCTGAACGAGCGCGGCTCGGGAGGAGTCGCCCACCCCGCAGTCCCTCGGCCCCGCGCGGGGCGCGCTTTCCCGACCAGGAGGGCTGGGGAGCTGGCCCAGCTTTCCCCGGGAGCTCGCCGCGGGGTCCGCGTCTGCGTGTAAACCGCCGCGCGGGGCCGCGGGGTTTGCGGGGACTTTTGTTCGTCACCACTGAAGTGAAAACGTTTGGGACGCGGCCGGGGCTTCGTGTTTCCACGACAGAGAACACTTCCCCGCGGCGGCGGGAGGGCGGATGACAGCACGCGGCGCGAGAGGCTAAAAAAAAAAAAACAAAAACGGAAACCCGCGCGAAAAGGCGTTTTCCAGGGCGAGCCGCCCGGCGGCCTGCGAGGTGGCCGAGCCCTGCACACGCGTGCCGGCCAGAGGCCTCCCGCGCCAAGCCCCGGGAGGGGGACGCGAGGCGCCGGGGTCCCCGCGCGGCCGCTGACGCGGAGAGCCACTCCCGGGCCTCAGTTTCCCCCGCGGGCCAGCGCTGCCTAGAGCGGACCCCTCTCCCAGCGGCCTCCCGTGACCCAGGGCAGGGCCCTGAGGGAGACGCGGTCGGAGGGCAGGTGGCGCGCGCGACCTGCCGCAGACTCAGCCGGGACCCCGCGCCCAGAGGAGCGGTTGCCCAGGAACCGTCCGAGCCACGCGCGCGCGCTCTCGTGAGCGCGCGCCGAGCGCTCAGGCGTCGCCGGCCGCCCGCCGGTCCAACCGGCCACTCCTTTTCCCGGACGCGGGGGTAGCCTGAGGAGACGCGGCGCTCGCGCTCGCGCTCCCCCGCGCCCTCCCGAGAACGCGAGCGCGTCCCCGGCCCTCATCTGTATATTCATAAAAGGCGGGGTGGCGGGGGAGGCGGGGCAGTGGGGGGTGCGGCGGCCGCGGGCCCGCGCGTGCCGGGACGCACCGCGGGGGGCGGCGCGATTGTGAGGTGGCGCTGACGCACGTTCCGGGATTCTTAAGCGGCCTGGGCGGCGGCGGCCGCGGCGGCGGAGCCCGAGCCGGTCTCGGGAGGTGGCGGTGAGCGCCGCGAGGGGTGACGGGGGCCGAAGTCGGTGCCCCCTGGCTCAGTCACGGTGTCCCTCTCTCACTGACTCCCCCGCCCCACCTCCTTCCACCACGGCCGCTCCGCCTCAGATCCGGCGGCTTCTTAGGCAGGGCGGCGGCGGCGGCGGCGGACGGGGCGCGTCTCTTCCCGCGGCCGCCGGCCTGATAAATGAGGGACTTCGGTTTTGGGGTGCTGCACACCGCCCCTCTCCGAAGCAACAGCCCCGGGTCCCTGTTCAGTGGCGGGGCGTACTGTCCCTCCGCCGCGGGACCCGCCGCCCCGCTGCCCTCCGCCACGCCCTTCGGCCCGCTCTCGCCGCCGCCGTTGCCTGTCACCGGCTTTTCGGAGGCCGCCTCCCCCTTGTCGATCCCCCTCGGCTGCGGCGGCGCGGACCGCTCAGCTGCCGCCGCCGCTGCCGCTTCCTCTTCCTCCCCGTTCCTGGCGCATCAGCAGACCATGCAGGATGAGCTGCTGCTGGGGCTGACACAGCAGCCGGCGCGGCCGCTCTCGGGGGCGGCGGCCACGGAGAAACTCCCCAACCACCACCCCGGCGGCGGCACGAACGCGGGTGTGACCCACCTCCTCCCCTCCCAGGACTTCAAACCGAGTCTGCACCACCCCTCCTCCTCCTCCGCCTCCTGCTGCTGCTGCCGCCGCACCTCCTCCCCGCAGGACTTCAGTAAGCGGCAGCAGCAGCAGCTGAGCAGCCAGAAGAGGAAAGAGTTCAGCCCTCCCCATCTTCCCCACCCTCCGGACTCGAAGCCGCTGCCGCCGCCGCTCCACTGCCCGGGCCGGTTCAGCCCGCCGCCGCCGCCGCCCGGCCAGCTCCTCCAGCCGGCGCCGATCGCCCAGCGCCAGCAGCCGCCGCCGCCGCCGCCCCAGTTCAGCCTCCCACACCCGCAACACCTCCCGCCGCAGGACTTCGCCCCGCGGCAGCGCCCGGCCGACCTGCCCCCGCTCCCGCAGCTCCAGCCTTCGCCGCCCGCAGCCTCGCGGCGCCGCCACGGAGGCGCGGGCAGCCCTCGCAAGACCCCGGCCGCGGGCGAGGGCAGCGCCGCCGAGCCCCCCAATGCGGGCTTGGCCCCCTCGACGCCGCCGGTGAACCCCGCGCCGGGCTCCATGGAGTCTCCCAACCACCCTCTGCTCAACAGTCCCAGTAACCTCCTGCCCGGCGGGGCGCTCGGCGCGGGCGCCTTCAGCAGCCTGCAGAGCCCAGACCTTCCGCACCCGGGCGGCGGCGGCGGCAGCGGGGGCGGGGGGCCCCCCGGAGGAGGAGGGGGAGGCGGCTCCGCGTCGCCGCCGCCGCTGCCCGGCTTCGGCACCCCCTGGTCGGTGCAGACCGCGTCGCCGCCGCCCCAGTCCCAGCCGCCGCCGCCGCCCCAGCAGCCGCCGCCGCCGCCGCCTCCCCAGCAGCCGCCGCAGCCGCAGCCGCAGCCGCCGGGCTCGTCGGCCGCCACCCCGGGTGGCGGTGGCGGCGGCGGCGGCGGCTCGCTCAGCGCCATGCCGCCGCCCAGCCCCGATTCGGAGAACGGCTTCTACCCCGGGCTGCCGTCGTCCATGAACCCGGCCTTCTTCCCGAGCTTCTCGCCGGTGTCCCCGCACGGCTGCGCGGGGCTCAGCGTGCCGGCGAGCGGCGGCGGCGGCGGCGGCTTCGGGGGCCCTTTCTCGGCGGCCGCCGTGCCCCCGCCGCCCGCCATGAATTTACCTCAGCAGCAGCCCCCGCCGCCCGCGGCGCCGCAGCAGCCGCAGAGCCGGAGGTCGCCCGTCAGCCCGCAGCTCCAGCAGCAGCACCAGGCGGCGGCCGCCGCCTTCCTGCAGCAGAGAAACTCCTACAACCACCACCAGGTAACGGCGGACGGGCGGCCGCCCGACTGCGTCGCGGGGCCGGGGAGACCGGGCTCAGCCGAGCGGCCCCGAGGAGCCGCGGCGAGGGCCGCTCGCCCGAAGGAGGGGGACGCGGAGGGCGGTGAAAGGGCCACGGGACTCGGGCCGCCGGCTGGGCAGGAGGGCTGTGGCCACCGTGGGCTGTGGGGCTCCGGAGGCGGGCCCGGCTGGAAGTGGCCCCGGCCGGGCGCCCCCTCGAACACCCCGGCGCGGCGCTGGAGGCTGGGGCCGGGGCGGCGGGCGTGTGGGCGCGACGTCCCCTCCGGTTCCACGGAGCGGGCAACCCCGAGGCTCCGCCGGCGCCCCCCTGGCCGGGCGGGCGGCCGGGCGACTAGCCGGTTGGCTTCCCCGAGCCCGGGAGACGCGGCGACGCAGCCGGGGTTCGGGGACCGAGGGGCCGGCGACGCGGGACCGGCGGGCTCGGGCGGCGGCCTCGGGAGGAGCGGCTGTGGGAAGCGAGCTGGGGAAGGATTACCGGAGACGACGCGTGTGGGCAGCCCGTGAGCCTCCGCCACCGTCCAGTGAGGGAATGGCCGGAAAGGCCTTTTTGCTTTGGGGTTTCGTTCCTCCTGAATTGGCCGGAGGGAGCCGTCGCGGGCGAGGCGGTGGCCGCCGCACCGCTTATCCCGGCGGGACCCGCGTCGGCGAGCGGCCGCCGGCCAGCCCTCCTCCCGCCGACCTGCCTCCCTCCCCGCGTGGGTCGGCCCCCCGAGCTGTCAGATGGCTGAGGAGGTCGGTGCTCCAAGCTTGTTTCACTTTCTGTGCCTCTCAAGGTTTGGGTAATATCTTGTAGGTTTTAAAACTAAACGAGCCTGCGATTAGTGTGTTACCTTGAAGAGAAGACTTTTTCTTTTTCTTTTTTTTTTTGGTGGCTTTAATCTTCTCTTGAAGATCATTTTAAGGGGGTATATTTTAAGGGGGTAGTGTAGCTATGAAATCACAACGGGCAGGTTATTCATCCGGGTCCTTTCTGAAATTCAAGGACTGTGTTGTTATCCTGTCAGGACAACGTCTGAGTGACCGCTGGGTTGGTTAGTTGACATTGAAAGAGTATTTTGTTGTTGTTCTTTTTTTTTTTAATCTAGTCAGCATTTATTAAAGTGGTTATTCTGTCTAAGGCCACTTCAGTGATTAAAGACTGAGAAGCAAAATTGGACCTTAACCTTAAGTATTAACTTACTGATGTAACTTTTTCCATTGACGGGTTAGTTTTTAAGGATTAACCTTTTCAAGAGGTGACTACTATCTAAATTAACCCAAGTAACACTTAACAGTCTGTTTAAATTAACCAGAATAACAGTTAACAGCTTTTGTTGAATCACTCCACTGGTTTCTCCCTGAGAAAGGAGAATGTGGCCTGTAAGAGTTGAAATTAACTAATTTTGAAATAATATGCCACTTTTCCATGATTTACCTGATCTTGAAGAGCTATCTTTTGGATGTCAGGGTCTTTCTTTTTTAACTGGAAACCTGTGGCGACAATTATCAATAGGTGTGTTTGTGTTCTTGAGGCCGTGGACTATTATTAGAAGACTGTATACAGAGATCCATATTTAACAGTAATCCGCTTTTTGTCAAAAAGAAGGGTCTCGCAATGGAGTGTAAAAGGTCACCCAACTATTAAATGGAATTTTAGATCACTGCAAGAGAAGTTTGAGTACTGTGTCCATGAGGAAAGTAAGGCCCTCAAGAATGAGGGATTTGTCCATGGACCCTTAGCTATGCTTTTGAAATATGTAGAGGGGGAAAGGGTAGTATATATTCATGGTTATGTTAGCATTAAAAAAATTTTTTAAACAGGTACTATAGACCAGGTTTACGCAAAAAATAGGTTTAAGAGTGTTTGACTTAACAGTAACTTATTAACTTATATAGTAACTCTATGACCTATACTCCCTTTGGCTCAATGTTACCACAAAATTATTAAATTATAAGATTATTGACAATATAATTGCTAGCAATTAATACTCTTCAAAATCTACAGTTATAGCCTCTTGGAGAATTTTTCATTCTTTGATGACTTAACTTTTCTTGCCATTGGTTCTGTTTTGGAATATAATTTATTTTTGAAAATGGATGACATTAATGGAGACTTGTATTATTAAGAGCTCTACTAGAATGATCAAAGTATATGGTCTTCTCAGTGTATCCGCCTATGGATAATAGCAGATAATAACAGTTTCTTGGATAGTTAAGTAAAATAACAACTACAAAAATTTCAAAGAAAGTACATTAAAAGTGGAATAAAATATTTTAAAAGTTGAATACAGTGCAAAAAAAAGAGAGAGACATTTCTTGTATTTTCTCTATCCCCCAAAGGCATTTTTATTCCATTCAATAGAATAAAGCCATATGTTATTAACCACTTTTACAGTGATCATATTTCACTCATATGATTGGTATATTTTAATAAATAAAACCCTATTTTAGTGGTATGCTTAGCAGAATATGATTGCGTAAAGATCATAGTGTAAGTTATATCTTTAAGGATCTTCAAAGTTAATTTCAATTTTTATCTTTAGTTTTTTCTTCATATCTGTCATGTATATGGCTCTCTTGAAGGGGAAAAAAAGTAACTGCATGGTTCTGTTTTAGTAATTGTCGTGAAATATCTGCTTGATTCATTATAATTTATGTAGACGAGAGTACGAAAAGTCACCTAGCATTAAGTGAATATGTTTTCATATACAAGATCTCAAGTCTATTAAACACTCATTTTTTAAAAGATTATATGAACTCTTAACTCAGGCCTAGGTTTGGATTTCAATTATAAACTCTTTAAATGCCTGTAACTTAAATAGATGTGTTTTCCCCAGCCTCTTCTGAAACAATCTCCTTGGAGCAACCATCAAAGCAGTGGCTGGGGCACCGGAAGTATGTCCTGGGGAGCGATGCACGGCAGAGATCACCGTAGAACTGGAAACATGGGGCTTCCAGGAGCTATGAATCAGATATCTCCATTGAAGAAACCGTTTTCTGGTAATGTCATAGCACCACCGAAATTCACTCGCTCTACTCCATCACTGACTCCAAAATCTTGGATTGAAGATAATGTGTTCAGAACAGACAACAATAGTAATACACTCTTACCCTTACAGGTAAGAATGGTGTGTAAATGGCCTTGTTTCTAATGTTAATCTTTCAATATAGGAAACTGGGTGGTGGTAGTAGTAATAGTATGATAAAGTTCATGGATTAAAATGAGAAAGCTCTGATGTTTAAGTGTCTATCACAGGATGAAATACTTATACAGAGAAAATGAGACTAAAAAAAATTCTCTAAACACATAATAGAAAACAAGCTTCATTAAGTATAGAAAAACCCTGCTATATTTCTTAAATTCATATTGAAGCTTTTTAATTTGCAGCTCCTTGTGAATGCCTTATTAATCCTTAATAGGCCACCAAAATGAGTTTCTCCTCCAATATAGCTAAACTAAAATATTTAGTAATTGTTCATGAATTTGACTATGATTAGCTGTATGTATATTCAAATATAGTTAGTGCAGCTCTGATCAAGGCAAAATAATATTAGGGTGTTTTACATTGAATTCAAATTTGTTCACTGATTCAGTGACTTTTTCTAAATGTGGCCTAATATTTATGAGGATTAGACATTTTTTCAGACCCTTAATATTTTGTTGATATTTTAAGTTAATGAAGTCCCCTTATATTATCTAAAATGAGAATATCTTTCCCTTAACACTGTTAGAGGATGGAACAAAGATACAAGATAGAACTTTTGATTGTTTTTTTTTTTCCTTTTCATTCTTTGTTCCTTTTTTTTTTTTTTTGTGGGTGGGTATGGGGAAGAGAACTGCTTGTTTCTGATGAAAACTTCTATGCTATTGAAGGTGAGATCTAGTTTGCAGTTGCCAGCTTGGGGCTCAGATTCACTCCAAGATAGTTGGTGCACTGCAGCCGGAACATCCAGAATAGACCAGGTAGGCTGCACAGTGTGTACTTATCAGGATTTTGGCTAGGGGCTTAGTATTTGTATTGTGAGTAGGATTTAGTATGTACTTTTCAATTATACTTGTTTAAGCATATGTCAGAAAGCGTGAAAGCAACATATTTTTAAAGGATCTCTTAAACTATTTAAAGTGCTTCGTTTTTAAATTTGAAAGTAACTCATAATCATTTTACATTTCCTGAAAGTAATTGATTTGTTTTTGGAAAAAGGAATCATATACCCAAGTGCACCTGACTTTAAACATCAGTCAAACTGAACACCTTTTATCTCTTTTCAGAATCATTTAAACTGAACATATTTTATGTCTTTTCAGAATCATTTGCAGTTAGGTATAAAATCATATGTTTAACATCTAATCGTACATTTAATAAATGTTTTATAGGATTTTTTGGCAAACTTTTTCATGAAACATGCTGTATTTGTCTTGAGATATACTTCTAAGAAAGCCCTTAGTTCAGTTTTTCACCTTTATAAAAAAGTTTATTGTATTTCAAACTTTTTCATGAAACATGCTGTATTTGTCTTGAGATATACTTCTAAGAAAGCCCTTAGTTCAGTTTTTCACCTTTATAAAAAAGTTTATTGTATTTCTCTAAATTTTGTTACTGCTATTATATGCACTTATCTTCTCCCAAATAATCAGTTCCTTATAGAAAAGAAACTGAGTCAAACATCTGAGAGTCAAGTCTTAGTCGAATTACCTTCAAGTCCTTTATGGTTACAAAATGCTATCTCTCTTCCTGCAAATGAAATTTGAATGCATACTGGGTACCAGGTGATGAGAATAATTTGCAGGACAAGTAGAACACTCAGTCCTCACAAAAGAGGATTCTTTACTACAGAGCCCAAGCTTGAATGACCATAGACTTGACATTGTGGGAGTCCAGTGAATGGAGCTCTGTTATGCGTAGTTACTTTATCAACATGAAATGATTTTACAAGTAAGGACTGTATAAACAGATTAATATTACATTTGAAAATAGCATTCTAACCGGGAGGGTTGGCAGTAACTTCAGTAATCAGCCATTAGCACTTGTTTTAAATAAGTCCACCTATTTACCAAAGTAGTCCTGCCAGAATCTCCAGTTAGAAATAAGTACTCATATCATGTAATTTGTAATTTATTATCTTGTTAATGTGGCAATGTAATCCATCTATTTCTACTCTCCTCTCTTCTCCTCTCTTCTTCTTCTAGGCTATATTAGTGGCATTTTCAAGTTATGGTGTTCAAATTAAATACATAAATGCCTAGGAGATGGTATGCTAGAAGAGAAAAACTGGTAATTATTTTGAAGGTGGCAAGGGACATGTTTTTAGACAAGAAAGGACATAATTATTTGAAGAGGTTGTACCAGGAGGAAGCAGGAGGATATGTGAGGGGGATGTGTAACTGTGGAGGAAAAAGAAGACAAAGATGTCAATGAGGATCCATGGGGGTTGGGGGGGCAGATGTTGAGAGATTAGGTTATTAAGATGGCTTCAGTGGGTAGAAAAATGCTGCAATAGATGGAGGTCATAATGAAAGGGAAATTTACAAACTGGGCTCTGCAGAGGTGCCCATGGGACTCCCACAGGATGAGGGCCATCAGCCCTCCCACTCAGCTTCTCTGCTCTTATCTATGCCCTTAGGATTTAAGGTAAATTCACTTTAGGAAAAAGGATTTTGATGCATAAGGATAATTTTTTTTATTTTTATTTTTTGGTAAATTGTTGAGATATTGGCAATCCCTGTGGATTCCTGAGCCTGAAATATGAGGATGAAGTTGAGGGGAATGGTAAAGAAAAAGATAGTGGAAAGTGAACTGACCTAGAAGAAAAGGAGACCTGAAACCTGAATCTTCTTCCTCTCACGAGTTTTTTGACATTGGATGACACAGTTTATGGGCTTTCATCTCTTTGGGTCATAGTTTCCCTATCTGTAAGAGGAATGTCTAGAACTAGATCCTGAAAGGCCTTTGTAGCCAGCTCTTGTGCTTTCTTTCATCTATTGTGGCCACGTCTTTTGCTCCCTGCTTCCTTATCCCCCCTCCTTTATTTTTAGAATACAAGGGTCTTGCTTTATTTGAGGGGCAGGGGGAGCAATGGGCATTGGTCACAGGCGGTGGACGTACCCTGTATGACGTCCCACCTGGCCTTAAAAGCAATGTTGTTTTTTCTTTGAGTACCCTAAGGGTACTTATTATACAAAATTTGTTCAGGGTTTCTGTCTTTCCATAAAAGGTTGAGGTATTTGAAGTTGAGGTTCTTAGAAATACAGCAGCAGCTACAAACTAAAGCAGCAGCTGCAATTGGTATCTTAAACAGTTGGGTAGTTCCTCACTATTTGGCAAAGTTAAAATTATAGAAAATACTTAGACACTTAAATATCTGCGGAGATTATTTTCATTTCTGATCTTTTTTCATCATATACAATATTTTTATACTAATACATTTTAGTTAACAAATAAAAACATTTAACTTTTAAAATTTCCTTAAGTCTCAAATTGATTTAAGTCTAAACTGTAGTAAACCGTAGAACTAAAGTCGTAATTCTTGTACCTGGCCTAACCTATACCAAGAATGGGACGTGTAACTGGATTTAGTAAATGGAAAAGAAATAATTTTGTACATTGGTTTTATTTCAATTGTATGTAAAATTTTCAAATTGGCATTTCCTTATTTAAAATACCCCCTCTTTTTTTAATCAAAACACTTCGGATTAAAAACTTTTTAAAAACAAATATAAATTGTTATATTCATTTCTGAGTTTAAAATGAATGTATTTTTATTAGTTTCTTTAAGGCTAAATATAATACTACTTTTGTTTAAAATGCTATTAGCTACTCTTGCTAATATGCTAAGTCATACTCAAAAGTATGAATTCTAAATTACCTTAAACTTGAATTTTTAGGCAGATAAACAGGCTGCAGTATATTTATTCATTAATACTAGAATATTTTCAATGGAGAGTAAATATACTAGGAGCTGAGGTTATTACTTAGTTTATATATAGCATATCAGGTTTCTGTAAACAAACCAAGACCATGCTTTTAAAACTGTATTATAGCCTGTAAAGCCTGTGAGAGTTGGCCTGCTCTTTAGCTGAATGTGTATATATATTTTTTTCCAGCTCTAGACTTGGGGTCTTATAGATGTTCTCCCTGCAATTCCTGGGAATGTACATAAACTACCTTGAATTAATTGAAGATATTTTTTGCTAATCTTTAATATCCAGGCTATTATGATAAATGTGATGTGATAATCTGGGGACCTCTCAGAAAAATATATTTTTTGGAGACTTTATTCACATTATACAAAAAACAAGGCCAAGTCCAAGTTTTCATTTAATGAAACGTTCCTTAAATTGTGATTCTTAAACTAGATGAGTTATAGGGACACTGGTAGTTGTGAAACTGTCATAACTACTGAAAATAAGGTAGGATGGGATCTCGTTATCTGTGCTTACGATCCTTTTTATGTTTCCTATCTGTTCAGTTCTTTACTTGTACTTGATACATTCTTACACCAGGTTTTTTTTTACTTACCTTTCCATTTTTAACCATTGTGGATACTAAATTAGCTTTGGCTATTTGGGGCTTGATGTCCGTCCCCCCCCCAAATCACTATTACAGCTCTTTGTTGAGGATTAGAATAATAAAGGAAGGTCAAGAAATATATATTCATTGTATATGCAGTCGTGCTTTACCCTGGAGATATGTCTAGGGAGATACTGTTCTTTGCTTTTGGGAAGATGAAAGTCCATTTGGATGAATAAGGGATATCTCTATGTGGAACAACAGAGAATCAGATGGGAGTGTATGAGATTGAGAGCTACATTGCGTACTGAGGCAGAGCAGTACAGTATTTCATGCTCGCTCAGTAAAGTGCAGTAGCAGAGTATAATCAGGAGAACTAAACACAAAAATACAACAAAAGTTGATCTTTCTACTTAGGCAGAAGAATATCTGCCCAAGCCATCTGGTATAATTTTAAATATGATGTTATAGAGTTTTTCTATGGGCTTCTCTTGTGACTCAGATGGTAAAGAACCTGCCTTCAATGCTGGAGACCCAGGTTCAACCCCTGGATCCGAAAGATCCCCTGGAAGAGGGCATGGCAACCCACTCCAGTATTCTTGCCTGGAGAATCCCATGGACAGAGGAACCTGGTGGGCTTTCTATAATCTGCCTCTTTTTTCATAGGGAGGATACATCATTGTCAAAAGGAAAAGCTATTTACCTACCTCTTTTGAAATGATAAATAGGGTTTTGATTGTGTCAAAGCAAAAATACAACATCCCATAAAAAAGTTCCCTTTTAAGTAAGTTTAAATTCCTTTTGTTGTATTTTAATATCACTGTTGACCATATTAGTTAACTTTCAATGTTCATAATCTTTCCAGGTCATCCTTTTTAAAATTAGAATGACTTTGTTCTTTCTGTGTTTTTTAGTCTTTCTAGGAGTTCGTTGTTGCTTCCATAAGTCTTTGTGGCAAATGTCTGTATTTAAAGACTGTAGCAAACTATTAGAATATAAGAGATTGTTGTTTTTTACCATTGTTTTCTAATTTTTGCCTGTTCATTGTGGGATACTGTAATCTCAGTTTCTGAAAGCCCATTTAGTTGGGTCTTTGCCACATAGCTTTCATATTTCTGCAGTAGATTTGGATAAACTTTTTATGGTAGATTTTTACTTTTGTGAAGTATTGGCTGTTTTCAAATAACCATATAGTAATAAATGTAAATTACATTGCTGTGATTTCCCATCTTTTTATGATAATCAGTATTCCTGTGTTTATGATAACTTTAAAATGGATTCAGGATTTCCATTTAGCTTTTGAACCAATGGGAGTTTACATGAACACAATTTGTTCTAATGTCCCTGTTCCTGAAGAATGCATGAGTGTTTGTCTTGTAACCAAATTTTTTTTTTTCAGAAGTTATATTTTAATCCCTACACTTTACTTAATGGAATTATCTGTATTTTTTTTTTAACGTGACCGACCTCCAGGTTCCATTACCCAGAAAGTAACTTTTGCGAGGTCATGAGCTCTTTGCCTGCTCAAGGCTATTTTGTATTTGGTGATTTAAAAATCATGTGGGCTGCAGCTGATGCTTAATAAAGTCTAACTAAGTTAATAGTTTTAAAATAGCTTGCTATTTTCTTTGCTGAAATAGGAGTTTGTTTCATGATGAAAGACTTGATATGCAAAGGAAAATAAGGGACTTTATAAGTGGGCATCTCACTGTTTTAGTTGGATATAGGCATTAAAGCTAAAGCTGTTAATACATGTGGCTTTTTTATTTTAAAAGTAAGAGTTGCCAGAGTTGATACATTTATTGAATAACTTGCTTGTATATTTTCTCTTCATGCCTTAAATATTATCCGTGGCCTGTTGACAGTATGTATAGGATTCTGCATTAATTTTGCTGTGCTCTAAAGCAAAATCATACTCCTTGGAATGGAGGTAGAGGCTGGCCAAATAAATACATAAATCAAAGTTGTATGGGAAAGGCAAATTTGGGTGGTATTAGTTACCATTAATTAAGTTCATAGGTTGACTGAAGACAGGTCATGTCTGATTCTGTTCAGAAAACATAAGCCTGAGAAGATAGCCCTGAACCATAACACATTTCTTTGTAAGAATTTAAGATCAGTAGGCTATAAAGTATCTATGTTATATTCCATCTTAGAACCCTTTGATACAGCACACTTTTTTTAAGATTTTTGTCATGACAGTTTACTTTTTAAATTCTATATTTTAAATACATTTTGGAGCTTTGAATATAATATTTAATCCTTTATTGTGTGGTTGGAAATTCAAGTCAACAGCAAGGTCACATTGTTACCTGATACTTGTCTCAGTTTAGTTACTTAACATTTTGAGTACTTAGTCTATGGAAGATTCTGAGATTTGCAGTCCTCTGTAATTACCACCTAAAAGTGCAGTCTCTGAGCTCAACTTAAACTTTTGCAGCTTTTATGGTAAAGATAAGTACTGTTCATTCAACAAACATTTGAGAGAGAGCTATATTCCATAATTAGCAGGTCCCTACCCCTAATTAACTTAGAAATTCATTGACAGAGGCAGGAAAACCAACAAATTAGTTATGAACTCATACATGGAAGCACAAAAGATGGACATATTTGGATAGATTACAAAAATTGCATGTCATTTCTGCCCAAGTTTTTCTGTATCCCGGTTTTATTTGTTATATACTACTATAAGTCTTTTGCTTTTCCATTATTTCTATTATTTTTAAAGTGGACTTTAGACATCATCTAGTTTGATGCGATTGTTTTATTTTCTTGAAGATGGAACAAAGTCTAAAAAGGTTAAGTAGCTTCAGGTTAAGAAGCGCAATGCTTCTTAAAGTGTGGTCTTTGAACCAGCGGTCTCAGGATCACCTGGGTACTTACTGGAAATAAAATTCTCAGAGGCCACTCCAGATCTGTTGAATCAGACCTATTGAATCAGTTGATGAGTCCCAGCAAATGTGTATGTCTGACAAGCCTTCCAGATGTTTCTGAAGCATGCTTAAGTGCGAGAGTTGCTGTTACAGCTCAGTGACTGTGTGCCTCCATCCCCAATCAAGGCCATTGTTCTAGGGAACACCTGTTACTGGTGGGTGTGTTACATCTCAGGAGTCTAAGGCAAACTAAGTAAGGGGTGCTAATGTAGGTAGTGATGAAGCTCCAGCAGGATCTTCCAGGTCTAGTATTCTTTCCATCGTTCACTGTTGCTTTGCACAGTTTTGAATTCTCTGACAGTGACTTGTTTAGTCTGCAGTGGTGATCTCCCACCCCGCCCCTGCCCCCCTCAAAAAAAAAGTTTGCAACCTTCATTGAAACGTCAGAGGAGAATTTTAAAAAGTCAACATACTCTAAGAAAAGCTTCTTATGTTTTTCCTTGGCTTTCTAAAACAGTGGTTCTGGATCTTCTCTGGATTGTGGACTCCTTTGGAAAACTAAGGAAACCATAAACCTTTTCAGGAAAAAATCACATATACATGTCCATATGGAGCATTACATCATCTCACAGGTGTCATGGTCCTTGAAGCTCAGGGACCTAGGTTAAGAAGTGCCTCATTCTGATTTCTGTGGAGAATTTTTCCCCCAACTTTTCTGGTTCTTCCTTTCCTTTTTCTGTGTTCATCATTCTTTGAGAATTGGAAGTGGCCTGCCTGGTCAACCTTCCCCTCATTTACACACAATGCATAAGCACCGGGTAGGGTACACACTTAAACATAAATGAGTGGGGTTAACATGGGCAGAATTTGGGAACCGACTGCCTGGCAATTAGAAGGGCACAGGCCAGGGCTTGCTGTGGTGGCTCCCTGTATATATTTGTTCAAGGTTATTGAATGTATATTGAACAGAATACAATATAAATAAATGAACATTACAGAATCAGATTCCTTCTAGTAAGCAAGTTGAGGGGTTCGACATTCAGCAAACAAAACTTCCAACTACACAAAAGACTTGGTTCTGAGGCTTGATGATATAGGAAACTTGCTGCGGTGAGAATTCTTTCGCCCTTTTCTCCCCTGCCTTCATTTTTTGCAACAGTGGGTAGAGGGGAGAGAAGATTTGGAAATGCAGAGATCAATATGTCAGGATTATTCTTGATGTTTGTCTTTGTTCTGAAATTGGTATTTCATGCTTTTAATTTTTACTGTTTAGGATGCTTATGCATTCTTTATTATGAAATTCTGACTATTAAATAGCATACAATGTTTGATGTTTAAAGTATGGTGCATTATGGAATTAAGCCTTTTCACCCAAATATTTATTTTTCAAGGGCCAGTGTCCAAATTCCTATATATATGTGAAAAGTTTAAAGTTAAATAACAACTGAAAATGCTTTCTGTGTGTATAAGATTTCAGAAATATTTATAAGTTGAGAATGATACCAACAGAAATTGTTTTTACTGTATTGCATTAATACTCCTGATTAAATAAGATACTTTTGATATGTGATTTTGGAGATAAATGTATGAAATCTATTGTCCTCCAGTACAAGAGATATTAAGCTCCGGAGATCCTTAGTTATTGACATTGTCTTGGGTTGCAAACTGACTAGTAATATTATATTAGTCAAATGTCCTAATTTATGTAAGAAGATTTAGATAGTACATTAATCATCACTTTTTGAAAAAATTGTGTAGACTATATTCTTTTTTTTTATCTTCTTCTCTTCCAGGATCGAAGTAGAATGTATGACAGTTTGAATATGCACTCTCTGGAAAATTCCCTTATTGATATTATGAGAGCAGAGCATGATCCTCTTAAGGGTATGTGACTTTTTTATTTTCTTATGCCATTCACCATTTTTTCTGCTTCTCTTACCATTTTTCATATGAAAATAAGCACTAACACCTATCTCATCTATAAAATTCTAAATTTGTTAACAAGAGCCTTTGTTTTTATGAAAAGTCGTATTTTTACCTTGGTAGCTGCTTTAACTTTATGCCAATTTATAGAGAGAAATGGAAAAACCTAAATCTCTTGACTTGTTATTTAAGAAAAAGCCACTTTTTAGAGATAACCCAGTTCACCCAAGGATGAAGAATGGCTCTGAAGGCATTATAGCCACTATTCTAGAATTCTTTCAAATACAGAAATATTAAAAAAGAAAAAAAAAATCTTTCTTGGAATATTTGCATTCGCAGTTTGCAGTAATTCCAGCCTAAAATTGTCATAAGTTAACTTCCTTTCTCATTTTCCTTCCTGCTGTCATGTTGTAGGAATTTGAAAGGGTTTTGAGGTAGAGAAGCTAGTCATAAAAGTTAGGGCAAATTAGGTAAAAGAATCAGCGCCCATAACGTTATACTGTCAGCCTTATCACAGTTACAGTTAACTGTAACTGAAGAAATTGTGTTAACAAACTTGTTTTCATTTGCATGTTACATGTTAGTGATTTATATTTCTTCATATAAAATATATTCTTGCCTTTTATATTATAAATGATGAGAATCTAGCAAACTGTGTGAACTTAAGTCATGAGAAATACTAGTGTCGGTTGCCACATAATGAACAGTCCCCAAACTTAGCAGCTTCAGACAACAATAAACATTTTATTACCTTACACAGTTTCTGTGAGCCAGGCAGGAATCAGGGG
Organism: Bubalus kerabau; assembly: GCF_029407905.1. NCBI lineage: Eukaryota > Metazoa > Chordata > Mammalia > Artiodactyla > Bovidae > Bubalus > Bubalus kerabau. Next base: position 114,371,760 of record NC_073630.1, read on the forward strand.
CACTTTAACTGGTTGGTTCTGGCTCAGGGTCTTTCAAACTGTTCTCTTTTTAATTCTGTAAAGCCGAGGATTCCCTTACAAGAGTCAGCCTAAAAACTCTGGAACCCGAGAGTTGGCAGCAAGGCGATGGCTCTGGCTGAGCTGGCAGTACTGACGAGCTATCTCAACATTTTTGTTCTGCCTCTGGGTTTTGCTTGTAAAGGAGTTTCTTATCTTTTTGTTTCCTTTGTTGGTGAGGACTTTGAGAAGCTCAGGGGATTTTGGTAATTGTCAATGATGTGTAATGATGCTAATTCTACTCACAAACTAATTAAGATAGTTAGACTTTGATTATTATTATTTTTTTTTTTTTTGAGGGAAATTGCCTCTAACCAAATTCAGCCTAGTTTTTTGAGTATTTGAGGTCCTGTTTGTTTTTTTTTTAACCCAGTTACCCCAACAGTTCCAAGGGCACTTTCCCTGGATCCACTGTTTAAGAATAGAAGCTGGCAAGCAGCTTATGATTATGAAGACCTTCCCTCTGTTGATTTCCTTACCTTCTATAGAAAGAAAATGCTTAGAAATTCTAATACTGATCAAGTCAATATTAACTGTAACCAGTGGATAATTAACCTTTTTTCATCATTGTTTCTCCCAGCCTTCCTTAAAGAAGCCCTTTGAATATGTTAAGAGAAAACATTAATTATATACTCACTATTAATTATCCCAGTTTTTCTGTTTTTCTAGCCTATTTTATAATAAAAATGGAAGGAAACCTAGAAAGAAGACTTTGAAAAAGAAAACAGAAGCAGTATGAGGCTAAAAGGAATTTAATATCAATAATTGAAATATTCAAATGAATTCAGAATTCTTCTGTTAGGAAGAAAAGGCTCATTAACCACCTTTAGGAATCATGGTAACACATCTCTGTTTCTAATTGAAACATTTTATGTTCCACATTTATTATGACAGGGAATAGAGAAAAAACAAAAGAAAACATTTGAGAATGCTTCTCCATAGAATTGAGAAATAAGACTGGTTCTATTACCTTTCTAAAATTGGAGCTTCCCAGATGGCCCTAGTGGTAAAGAACTCACCTGCCAATGCAGGGGATGTAAGAGACGCAGGTTCTATCCTGGGTTAGGAAGAGCCCTTGGAGAAGGGAATGGCAACCCACTCCAGTATTCTTGCCTGGAGAATCCCATGGACAGAGGAGCCTGGTGGGCTACAATCCATGAAATTGCAGAGTTGGATACAACTGAAGCGACTTAGCACACCCACACGCATGCACCTTTCTAAAATCATCTTGATATCCAAGTGCTGTCACTTAGTTTTTTCTTTTATTACTAGTACAAATTTCCCTGCCTCCTGGGATTTGTCATACTGTGTATCTTACTCCCACACGCTGATCATTACACCGTTTCTTGGGGCTGGACATCAGTAAAAATTTAGGAAAGCAAGGTTGTGACATATAGAAGAAACCAATCCCTGAATTTATTTCCCCTCCTTTCCATTCCTGATCTTTAGGGCATCACTTCAGCCTCTATCCCATCTCTCTTATCTCATCTTTTCATCACTTTCAGAAAGTTCTGTTCTCTACTTAGCATATGAAAATTCTTTTCTCTAAAAAAAGCAGAATGAATCTTATTTTATCCTTCTAAAATATTTTTCAATAATCCAACCAGTTGCTATGTCTTCCTTATGGAATCTAATGAACAGAGGTGAGACTTGTGGGGTATATGAAAAACTGAAAATAAAAATGAATTTCTTATTTGCCTTTGTGTAAGTGGTGACAGTTTCTTGAAAATTTTCTGTGCAAACTTGAGTGGTGAAAGATTGTATGTTATACACTGCTGCATAAAAAAATTACTCCCAAATTTAGTAGCTTGAAGCTACAATGAACCTTTATTATCACCTGCAGTTTCTGTGGTTTAGAACTCAGAAGCTCTTTAGCAGGTTAGTTCTGGTGAGGGTCTTAGGAGGTAGCAGTCAGGAGAGCAATGAGGCGGCAGTCATCTGAAGGTCTGACTAAGGCGAGGGGGATCCTTTTCCAAGATGACTTACTTATGTGGCTGGCAAGTTGGCGCAGGCTGTTGGCAGGAGAACACAGTTCATCACGGACCTCTGCTCAGGACTGCCGAAGTGTCCTCCAAGCGTGCCCCCCCACCCCCAGAGCAAATGATAAAGCTTGAAGCAGGTGCCCCAGTGTCTTCTAGGATTTAGCTTCAGAAGTCTCATGCCATCATTTCCATGACAGCATACTAGCCACATAGATCACCTTGCTCAACTGGGGCGGAGTCTGTTGCCCAAGGGCTGTGAGTCCTGGGAGGCAAAGAGCAGCAGAGGCAGTCATGGAGGCTGCCTTCCAGAGAGATGAAAGGCAGAAACAAAATTTGCATTGGGTTCTGCTGTTCTAAAGGAAAAGAAAAACTGCTTCAGGTAAGGGTTTATGTTGGAAGACAGAAAAGCAATCAGGCAGTCCTCTGGAATCCAAAAAAAGTCCATGCCCGGCTACTGGCATGACTGTTGACTGATTAGACTGACAGAGGGACCCTCCTGCCCCTGCTTCAGCCCAGAATGCAAGCCTAGTGGTTTTTACAGGTCAGCAGAGAACCTCCACTGTTTACTGTTAAGGTCTTTCTAGTCTAGCATGGCAGGTGAAATGGTCTTGTCAAGGCTCTGAGGATGTGAAGTGATGGCAGCCATAGATGAAACCCTGGATGCATGCTATTCCAGAAAGTGTGCTTACTTTTATACTAGGCAGTATCCAAGAGCCTGCTGTGTGTTATGTGAAACAGACATGGTCTCTGTTCTTGTGGAAGGTACAGCCAAAGAGGAAGAGAGACCTTCTAGTTACATGTGTGATATGCATAGATACATATAACACATTAATATAAACATACAGTAGGGCTTCCCAGGTGGCACAGTGGTGAAGAACAATCTGCCTGCCAATTCAGGAGACATTGGAAACTCGGGTTTGATCCCTGGATAGGGAAGATCCCCTGGAGGAGGAAATGGCAACCCACTCCAGTATTCTTGCCTGGGAAATCCCATGGACAGAGGAACCTGATGGGCTTGATTATGTACACATATAACGGTAAGTATTAGAATACTATGGAGGGGAGGCTATGAAGTGTTTGGAGGTAATAAGTGGAGGTATCTAAGGTAGATGTGGAGAAATGAAAGGTGAGACCTGAAACCTGAGCAAATCAAGGATGAAACAATATGGGGGGAAAGCATCAACTAGACAGAGGGAGCAGGTTGTGTTCAAGAGCTTGTCGTAACTGAGGAGCTGACAGCAGGCTTGTCCTGGCATAGCTGTTTTGGGGCTGCCTGCCGGTGACTGGGTGTGACACCGCTCAGCCAGTCCTCTGAGGGTGGGGGGAGTCTTTTGCTCTGGACTGTGAACACTAACACACTGTTTTATGCCTTCCGTAGTACAAGTGGCACTGACGGATCTGTTTTATTTATTCTGCAGTGACTACTCCCCATGAACATCCATTTTCTGGTGACTGTCTTGATTTTTGACAAATATTTTCCTTTTCATAGGAAGGACAATTATGAATTCTTTTAATGGTCAAAGTAAATCATGCTTTGCCAAGTAAAGTTTTGTGATTTTGCAATTTTGTGTTTGCATACCTATGTTAAATAATCTGTGATCTTTTTTCTGTATGTGTGGGTCAATTCATTCCCCTTTAAACAAAAGAACAAGTCAGTGATTATTGTTAATCTCTCTCCCCTCTCTGCCCTCAGCAGTTTACAAAAAAGGTCTTACTGTGTAAGCATTTTTATTCCAAATTGCTTACCCCCTCCTCCAAATCATAAGGGCAAACAAAAAATTTAAGCACATAAAAGATTATTTGAGAACAGCAGGAAGAAATGTAGTTTATTTAGCAATCTTAGGTTCTGTGTCAGCAAGTCACAATGCCTTTACTAATGTTCTCTAAACAATTAAGGGGAATTCAAGAAAAAGGATTTAGAGCATGATTTTTCAATATTGACATATTTTTAGAAGTTGATGCCTTGAAAATGTTTTTATTTACTGTGTTTTTGTATATCGTAGCATCATTTTTATCACTTGACTGCTAAACTCCTAAAGAAAAAAAATCTCTGCTTATTTTAAGGAAAATAATCCTTGAGGAAATAAGGAATGACTCTATAAATGCTAAGTGGTCCTGGTGGTATCAACTAAATTCTTGCGTCTTTTCAAGACACTTCTTTTCTCTCTGATATTCTCCTCACTCGTCTTAGTATAAAATGGAAGTTGTTGTTCAGTCACTAAGGCCTATCCCACTCTGCAGTCCCAAGGAATGCAGCACACCAGGCTTCCCTGTCCTTCACTATTTCCCAGACTGTGCCCAAACTCATGTCCATTGAGTCAGTGATGCCATCCAACTATCTCATCCTCTGTTGCCCTCTTCTCCTGCCCTCCATCTTTTCCAGCAGCAGAGTCTTTTCCAGTGAGTCTGCTCTTATCAGGTAGCCAAAGTTTTGGAGTTTCAGCTTCAGCATCAGTCCTTCCAATGAATATTCAGAACTGATTTGCTTTAGTATTGACTGGTGTGATCTCATGCAGTCCAAGGGACTCTTAAGAGTCTTCTCTAACACCATAGCTTAAAAGCACCAGTTCTTCGGTGCTCAGCCTTCTTTATGGTCCATCTCTCACCTCCATACATGACTTCCGGAAAAGCCATAGCTTTGACTGTTCGGACCTTTGTCAGCAAAATGATGTCTCTGCTTTTTAATATGCTGTCTAGGTTTGTCATGGCTTTCCTTCCAAGGAGCAAGCATCTTTTAATTTCATGGCTGCAGTCACTATCCTCAGTGATTTTGCAGCCCAGGAAAGTAAAATCTATCACTGTTTCCACTTTTGCCCATTTATTTGCCATGAAGTTACAAGTCTGGATGCTATGATCTTATTTTTGAATGCTGAGTTTTAAATCATCTTTTTCACTCTCCTCTTTCATCCTCATCAAGAGGCTCTTTAGTAGTTCCTCTTCACTTTCTGCCATTAGAGGGATATCATCTGCATATCTGAGGTTGTAGATATTTCTCCCTGCAGTCTTGATTCCAGCTTGTGATTCATCCCACCTAGCATTCTGTGTGATGCACTCTGCATAGAAGTTAAATAAGCAGGGTGACAGTATACAGCCTTGACGGACTCCTTTCCCGATTTGGAACCAATCTGTTGTTCCATGTCTGGTTCTAACTGTTGCTTCTTGACCTGCATACAGGTTTCTCAGGAGGCAGGTCAAGTGGTGTGGTATTCCCATCACTTAAAGAATTTTCCACAGTTTGTTGTGATCCACACAGTTAACGGCTTTGGCATAGTTAGTGAAGCAGAAGTAGATGTTCTCCTGGAATTCTCTTTCTCTATGATCCAGTGAATTTTGGCAATTAGATCTCGGGTTCCTCTGTTTTTTCTAAATCTAGCTTGTACATCTGAAATTTCTCAGTTCATGTACTGCTGGAGCCTAGCTTGATGGATTTTGAACATTACATTGCTAGCATGTGAAATAAGTTCAGTTGTATTAGTTTGGACATTCTTTGACATTGCCTTTCTTTGAGATTGGAATGAAAATTGATTTTTTTTCCCACTCCTGTGGCCAATGCTGAGTTTTCCAAATTTGCTGACATATTGAGTGTAACAGCGTCATCTTTTAGGATTTTAAATAGCTCAGCTGGAATTCTATCACCTCCACTAGCATTGTTAGTAGTAATGCTTCATAAGGCCCAATTGACTTCGCATTCCGGGATGTCTGGCTCAAGGTGAGTGATCACACCATTGTGGTTACCTGGGTCATTAAGACCTTTTTTGTATAGTTTTTCTGTGTATTCTTGCCACATCTTCTTAATATCTTTTACTTTTGATAGGTCCTTGCTATTTCTGTCCTTTATTGTGCCCATCCTTGCCTGACATATTCCCTTGGTGTTTCCAGTTTTCTTGAGGAGATCTCTAGTCTTTCCCATTCTGTTGTTTTCCTTTGTTTCTTTGCATTGTTCACTTAAAAAGACTTTTCTTCTCTCTCCTTGCTGTTCTGTGGAACTCTGCCAGTGCAGGAGATGTGAGAGACACAGGTTCAGTCCCTGGGCCAGGAAGATTCCCCTGGAGGAGGAAATGGCAACCCACTCCAATATTCTTGCCTGGGAAATCCCATGGACAGAGGAGCCTTGTGGGCTACAGTTCATGGTGTTACAAAGAGTGGGACAGGACTGAGCGTCTGAGCACATCAGTAACTATCACATTGGACTCATCAGGTGAAGCCACAGTTTACAATTTAAGTAGAGTCACAAAATAACTTGTATCGGTTTCTAAAATTCTGGTGTGAGAACTTACATTTTCGAGCTTAAGAGCTTCTGGGGCCTTGCCCGGCTGTCCAGCAGTTGAGACTTCACCTTCCAGCGCAGGAAGTGTGGGTTTGATCTCTGGTTGGGGATCCCACATGCCTTGTGGCCGAAAAAACCCAAACATAAAGCAGAAGCAGTATTGTAATAAATTCAAAAAAGACTTTAAAAATTGTCCATATTAAAAAAAAGTCTTTAAAAAGCAATCAAATTTCATAATTAGAAAAAAAAAATTATTTCAGACTTGGAGAGCATGTTTAACATGCAGCTTCAGGGCCCTGTTCTAGAAATTAGCCATGGCAGGTTATGTGATGAGTACACTTTTAAGAAACTCTCCTCTATTAGAACAAGATCGAAGAAATCTATAAGAAGTTTAAAAAAATTGAGTGGTTTTTATTAAAATAGAGCAGAGCGAAAAATAAAACTGATACCAGCAATATCCATGTCAAAGTATAGTTACTTCCCTCCTCTTAAACTGCCCTAGCTTATTAATAACTCTGATAGAGAGGCATGTATTTCCCAGAACCATTTTGCTTTTCTTCAGCCACCTGTGTGGCTTGAAGTCAAAATTTTCACATGTGCCGAAAAAAAGTATAGATGAAAATCATTTTATTAGAACGTTTTCCAAAACAAGATAATAGATTGCTATGTATGCTTTCAGTTTTTAAGTAAAATGTTTCCTTCTATTTTAAAAAGGAATAAGTAGAATTTACACGTTCTTTCCCTTTTAATTAATTGATTTTGTTTTCTTTTTCTGTAGATCATTGGCCTTTGATAAAGAGGAAAAAAATAATTATTTTTGGACTAAATTATATAGAAGCCATATACATTTTATTAAATGTGTTCTGATTTTAAGAGGTGATCACTGTTGTGACATACTTGATACCTTTACCCCCAACTATTCAGAATTTAGTTCATCTTAACGGAACAATTTATTAGAGTAGAACTTCTGTTGTCAGTGTTATCTGCAGATTGAAAAGGAAATTTTGAAAGTGTGATTGTATAAGTTCTTGTTGTAGAAGATTCATTTGAAATATGGTATCATGGATAGAGATTTTAAATTTTTATTTCGTTTTAGATATTTCTCTTAGCAACAATATTATTAAATTTAGAGTTGTTATTTCTTCCAAGCATCTTTGTATAGTCAACTAAATGATTTGACTTATATAAGATTACAGTTTCTTTTCTAAAAACTAAAAACTATCGCACAGAAATGACAGTGAATTTTCTTAAAAATCACATTTATTCAAAGCATATGTGTATTTATTAAAAGTTTATTACTCATGCAAAGCATCTATCCTAGAACTTTAAATATGAGCTTACAGCCCTTATTTTTAAATTGAAAATAAAAGCAGAAAGAATATTTTTTATATAGAACCTGAAGTGATAAATACATGGGATAACTGAGCCTATGAATTTTAGCAGCTTATAGTATTTGAAAAGTATCTGAGAGTCTCTAATGAAAGGTTTTCCTGCAGGATATAGGACTTTATTCTTTGAAATGTTTTTCTTATTTCAAAAAGTAGTGTGTATGCATTAAAGGAAATTTGGAAAAACTTGGGGGAAAAAATTTTAAAATTATCAATAATTCCACAAGCTAAAATAACCATGTTTAATATTTTTGGTATATAATTTTTCTCATTTTTTCTTTTTAAATATATAAACATAATATATTTGAGATATTCAAATAGTTACCTTCCCTCTAACCTGGTTAACTTTCAAAAAGTTAGTTTAAAAAATATATGTACATAGATTACAAGGTAAAATAGTGCCATAAGGTTTATAGAAGAAAAAATAGAAGTCTTTCTTCATTCTGCTCTGTCTACTTCTGATTTCTGTTCTTTGGATGTAGCCACTTTCAACTGTACCTATTCTTGGCGTAATTATTTGTAAATAATATGCTTATGCTTTATATTTCTTACATTTTAGGTATTGTCTGTAGACTGTCTAATTTGATTTACCCATACCCCCAACATTTTCACTGCTTTGTCCTCTGAAAACTATTTTAGGACCACTTTTGTTTAGAGGATGCAATTACTGTGATAATACAAATGTTATTTACAGGTGAACCTCATATGTTTTGTACTGTAACATTTTCTTTCTCATATAACTGTTTTTCCTGGAATTTATCATTGTCTCTTTTGGTTTGTTTGCTTAGTTTTCTAAGTACTTACACTAATTCATCCCAGAATATATTTGTAAAACACTGAAGCTTCTTGGAACATGTAAAAACAGCAAATAGTCATATAAATTGTCTCCCCCCCACCCCGCCCACAATGGTGTGAGTATTCTTGTAGCCCATCATAACTGTCATTTTGTGGTTTCCTTAAGCCCAAGAATTCCTTATTCCTTTGGGATTCATGTCCTAATTTCCATGTTCTTTCTTAATGATTTATATATGTTTTATTGGGCCTATCTTACAACCTTCTTTCAGATGGGATATAAATTTTGAGGCTTGTATGTATGAAAACATGATTATTCTACCTACATAAGATGATAGGCTCGTGTGGAATTATGTATTAGTGATTTAGAATGTTGAAAGCAATGCTTCATTACTTCCAGGGTTAAATTTAACACCATTCTAAAACCTGTTCATTTGTATGATTGTCTTGTTTTCTGTTTTTTAATTTTACTTTTTTTACTGAAAGCTTTTAGAATATTTTCATGCCTGTGGTTCTGAAATTTTGTACTAATGAATATGGGTCTTCCTGTGTATGATGGTAGGGGACTTTACCGGTCTGTCTTCTTCCCCTTTCTTCCTTTCATCTTTCCTTCTTTCATTCCATTTTCTTGTTTTATTTCTTATATTGCACATTAGTTGAGTCCTCCTATTTCAGAGATTAATTTCCTTCAGTTCTTGGAAAATTTTCGTACCTTTTTTTTTTAATAATTTCTTCTCTTTTATTTTTTATATTACCTGTCTCTGAAATTGCTGTTCTTGAAATATTGTCTCCTATATTCAACATTTGGTTTCTAACTTCCATGACTTTATATTTTGTTTTGCTTTTGGAAGGGTTTCCTCATCTCTTACTTTCAATCCTTCTAATGATTTTTTTACTTAAAAAATTTTCTCTGAATGACTTTTAAGACCCTCTTTAGAAAAATTCTCAGAACTTTCTTATTTTTATTCTTTGATCTTATTTCTCTGGAGTGTTTAAACATTATTATTTTTCCAGTTCCTTGTATTGTCTATGCTTCTTTTAAGTTCCTCTTTTGTAATTGTTTGGTTTTGTTCTCTTTTTTTTCTCATGCTGGAGACTTTTGTTCAGTATCTTATGATCTTTTGCTGTCCATTCATTTTTAAAGATAAAACAGAAATGGTGATTGGAAACTGTATGTAGTTACAGCTTATGATCTAGTGAGCATTACTGTTAGTGGATCTGTATGTCACAGTATCTGTGTTCATGTATTTTCTTTTGTTCTGGGGAATGGACTTGGATGTCTGTCTTCCATTCTTCAGCCTAAAAGCTGTAGTCCTGCCTAGTTAGCCTTCTTAGAAGAGCCAGAGAAGGGGCTGCAGGTGTCTCTGCTTGAACCAATCATCCACCTCCCAGTTTTCAGTTCTACTCATATCTACTCTGAATGATAACCAGAGCTGCTTATTTCTCAACTTTTGGGGTCTTTCGTTATAGTAAATGGCTTATTTCTTGATAATCTTCCCCATGTACACACCAGGTTGCCTTTAGTGTTTTTGGTGATTTCTGGTCTCCACAGTCAACTACCAATCAGCCATTCATGTTCACAGCTTTTGAAAATGCGATATGATTCTTCTGTGATCCTGTCCAATTCTCTTTGTCCTAATGGTGGTTATGCCTCTTTAAAACTTCTATGCTGACATTTTAGGGGTTTCAGAAAGCAGCAGAGATGAGCTCATGTATTCACTCCTCCATGTTCAGTTGGAAGATTCTGTAATCCCTGGTTCAGGTACCTCCTTAGTGAAGCCTCTTTGACACTCTAGTCAGTAGTGGGTTACTTTGTAAGGATTACTAAGCAACCATGTAAATTTTCAATTGGAGCACTTTTCTCATTTATTTCTGATTCAGTTATTTTTTTTTCAGTGTGTATTTCTATTCACATGAGAGTGTATCATGGGAGCATTGACCACTTCTGTTTTTGCCTTATCTTGAATCAGCATCTGTATTAGTGCCAACCAAATAGAACAGGCTCAGTGAATTATTGGTTGAAAGATTAAACAATGGTCCAAAAAATTTTATCAGTATTTATTTAGAACTTAAAATTATTTATATGCATGCAAAATAGTTTGTATAACTGTTCCCCTGCTGTTGTACATTTGGGTATTTAAATTTTTAAATGAAAGTCAATGAGCTTTTTCTGAGGTTATTTCCATAGAATAGACATTACATTTGTTTTCAAGGCACTAGACACATATTGCCAACTTTTTTTTCCCCCCAAAGTGTGAAAGTATTTGTCACTCAGTCTCGTCCGACTCTTTGCGACCCCATGGACTATAGCCGTCTGGCTCCTCTGTCCACGGAATTCTCCAGGGAAGCATACGGGAGTGGGTTGTCATTCCCTTCTCCACGGGATCTTCTTGACCCAGGGATTGAACCTGGGTCCTTTGGATTGCAGGCAGATTCTTTACTGTCTAAGCCACCACGAGAGGCAAGGTTTATTTTGACTCCTGCTATAGCAAAAGGGAGTGAAAACAAGTAACAGATTTTCACTGTTCTCTCCTATGCTCCCTGAGAGGGGGGAGGGAACTAGTCCTTTAAATGGGGTGAAGGTAGGGGTGGATCTGTGGGTCAGGCCAGGGGGTGGCTTAAGTGGTCCATCCACCCTTGGTGGCCCTGGAGGCACTATGTGCCGGGATAGATCATGCACAGTACCGTGCTTTTGCTCCTGATGCCTCAGAAGTGGCAGTTGAGTTTTTGATATTTTTGTATCTTATTGTTCATAATGTGCTGCAACTGCACATGTAGGCACTTTATTTTTAGTTCCGTATGGTTTCTTTGTATTCTGATGCTCAAATAGACCTTTGTGCATGTGAGCTCACTGCAGCAAAGGGTCCCAGGTCCCAGCCTGTCTCAATAAGCGTAAGAAGGAAGGAAACTCATAAGTGAGGGGCAGAGTCTCAGTTTGGAAGTGGAATCCTTCTTTCTCTGGCTCTAAAACAGTGTCTTTTGAAAGCCTGGTTGCTACTTGACCTGTGGTCCTTGGTTGATGTCTGCTGCTGCTGAGATAGTTCACAGATTTCCCACTCTTGTGGAATCAGACCATGGTGGTGACCAGCAGTCTTAATTCCCTAAGCGTGACTAAGTTTATTGTTTTACTAATTTTTATTGGCGTATAGTTGCATTACAGTGTTGTGTTAGTTTCTGCTGTAAAGTGAAGTGCATCAGCTCAATGTATGCAAAACCCTCTCTTTTTTGGATTTCCTTCCCATCTAGGTCACTGTAGAGCACTGAGCTCCCTGCTATACAGCAGGCTCTAATTAGTTATCTGTTTTATGCATAGTAATGTGTCTGGGTCAATCCCAATCTCCTAAATCATCCCACCCCACCCCCACTTTTGCCAATTTATTTTTAAGTTTTATGTCAGTTTGTACTATCACTGATAATGTTTGATTGTCCATTTGTTATTCTCAGTATTACTTTTGTTAATAAACCCTTTTATAATTTAAAGTTTTGTGACCATTAGGGCAACATGATTTTAACATTTAATTGCATATATCAGTTAGTACCAGTTTTATTGAAGTGATTTTACAATAAAACATTATCTTATCAGATGATTAACGACTTAAGTTTAGCCCTTTATTGTTTTTGTCTTTCTCTGTGGTTATACTTAAAAGAAACTTATTCATATTCTATGTTCCTTGGTGTTTACAGACTCCAGGGACTGTAGCCCTCACAAGTCCCTCTGTCCATGGGGATTCTCCAGGCAAGAATGCTAGAGTGGGTTACCATGCCCTCCTCCAGGGGATCTTCCCAATCCAGGGATCAAACCCACATCTCCCGCATTGAGGACAGATTCTTTACCAGCTGAGCCAGCAGGGAAGCCCAAGAATACTGGAGTGGGTAGCCTATCCCTTTTCCAGGGAATCTTCCCAACCCAGGAATCAAACCAGGGTCTCCTGCATTGCAGTCTTTACCAGCTGAGCTACTGGGGAAGCCCCCCTAATGTATGGTCTAGTATTAATTGGATAAATGTTTTGAAAGTTATAAATATTAGGTGAAGAAAATTATAATGGGATCCTTATTTAAGAGTGAATTAGCTTGATTAATTTTCCTGGAAACTAAAGTAGACTGATGGCTTTTATTAGATGAAGGTAAGGAATGATCCTGTTGCTTTCTTGGAATCTGGATCTAAGGGTCTTTTCTACATTTGTATGATCTTATTCTTAGGCTTTTATGAGGCATGCATTCAGATTTGGGAGTGAGGTCAGGAATGACTGTCCTGCCCTTTGGATCTGAGCAGAGACTGAAGTTATTCAAGGTTGGTAATGACCACATTCTGAGTGGATTTCACCAGGCTTCCTGTGAACCATTTTTTTTTTTCCTAATTGGGTTTCAAAATAAAGGTGAAATGTAGATAATGAAAGAAATATGAGAAGAGACTACCAAAGCAGTGGGAGCAATGCCTTGTTTAAAGCACATAAAAAAGAAGAATTAGTTCTTATTTAAGAGTGTTGTGTATGTGTGTTGGTTTAATATATGTACCCAATATATAACATATCATAGCTATCATTTATTGAACTTTTGATATATGCTAAGCTCTGTTCTCAGAACTCTACATGTATATATTAATTTAGTTAATTATCACAACTAAGGGTAGATATTTAGCCTTAATTTACAGTTGGATGATTATGGTGGCTTACTAATAATAAATATCTAAATTTCATTGCTAGTAGCTGGTGGAATTTAATAGTTCTTAAGTTTGTGCTTTGAACCACCACACCATACCACTTCTCTTATTAGTTGGTTAACTATTCTAATTCAAACTCTTTATGTGTGATTCTTTTTTTTCTGTTTAAAAGAGTTGGCAGAACGTGTGGCATTGTTGTTCAGCAACTTTCTCATCACTAATGAGAAATTGGTTGGCATCATTAACTGTGAATATTGGGGCTTTGAAGATCATTTTTTGGATGCATTCATTAAAGAAAAAGAAAACAGTTGTGGGGATGGGAAAAATTAATCTTGGCAAAGAGCAAAAATAAGACTTGTCTTTTTCCCTCCCCTCCCCATATTTAAGGGGTTAAGAAATGAATTGATAAAAGCTTGTTTTGTGATTTTTTTTTTTGTTTTCTCCATTCACTGAGAGAATGTCTTTTCCCTGTCTCACATACAAATGCATATTTAGGTACTGTGCTTTAGATCAAGGTCATAGTTCACATAACAGAATGAGACTTTTTTTCATCCATTTAATAAATATTTGAATCTGTTATGTACCAAGCTCTGTGTTACATGCTAGAGATAAAGTAGGGAATAAAAATTGACAGTCTTGCCCTCATGGATCTGTTTAATGAAAGACAGAGACAACAGGAATCAGTGTTGTCAATCTGCCTCTGTTTGAAGGCAGAAGCATAGTGTCAAGGGCACAGAGAAAGAATGAAGCTGCTGCTTTAGACAGGATGGTCTGTGATGGCATCTGTTAAAGACCTAACTGAAGTGAGAGGTGTGACTTTGGTCATATGTAGGTAAGTGCATTTTGGATCAAAAAGGGGAGGAAGTATACAGATCCTGAAATGAGAATGCTCCTGCTATGTTTGGGTAATAGCAGAGGCCATTGTGGTTAGAATGGTAGATGATGGGGGGCCAGATAAGTGGGGGAGGGTTTTAAGCAATAGAGCAATATAAGCTGACTTAGGTTTTAGAAGGATCACTGCTGAGTGGAGACAAGACCATGAGGTTATTCTGGCCATCTGTGAGGAGATGGGGATGGCTTAGGCCAGGCAGACAGTGAAGGAGCTGGTGAAGAGTAGTCAGGTTGGGCTCTGTGTTGATAAGAGAACAGGTGACAGATTTATACACAGATTAGTCAGAGTGGGGAATAAGGTAACCCAAAGTTTGGAGATGAGCAAACTACTGGGAAAAAGTACTGTATACTAATCTGGGGAAATAAAGAGTTAAGGTAGAGAGTTGCAGTTAAGAGATACAATGTGAGTGTAATCTGCTTAGAGATGACATATAAAGTTTTGGTAGCAGGTAATGTCATCTAGCAGAGAAGGCAATGGCACCCCACTCCAGTACTCTTGCTTGGAAAATCCCATGGATGGAGGAGCCTGGTAGGCTGCGGTACATAGGGTCGCTAAGAGAGCGACTTAACTTTCACTTTTCATTTTCGTGCATTGGAGAAGGAAATGGCAACCCACTCCAGTGTTCTTGCCTGGAGAATCCCAGGGGCGGGGGAGTCTGGGGGGCTGATGTCTATGGGGTCGCACAGAGTTGGACACGACTGAAGTGACTTAACAGACTTAGCAGCAATGTCATCTAGGGAGCAGTGTAGAGAGAGAAGTCTGAGGATTGACCACTGGAGCTTTAGCATTTAAGGGTTGAGAAGAGGAGGAACATAAATTACTTGCAAAGAAGACCTTAGGAGTGGCTGCTGATAGAGGAGAACCAAGAGAATATGGTATCAGGGAAAGGAAGTAAGACGCTACATCGAGTGGGCGTCCCTAGTGGCTCAGCGGTGAAGAATTCGCTTGCCAATGCAGGAAACGTGGATTCAACTCCTTGGTCAGGGCCATTCCCTAGAGTAGGAAATGGCAACCCATGCCAGGATTTTTGCCTAGAAAATCCCATGGACAGAGGATCCTGTTGGGCTACAGTCTGTGAGGTCACAAAAGAATTGGACACAACTTAGCAACTAAACTCATCAAATGGCTATCTTCTCATTAACTAGAAGCTTTAAATTTGAGAATACACAAGCATTAAGAAATGTTGGAGAAATGATTGCTTTGTTCTATCCTTTCTAATTCATATTTCTATAACTTTAAAAGAATGTTTATAAATCTAAGGAAACATGAAATAAATGTTATCATTTTATCACTAATAAGTTCTTTGTGTTGGTAGTAAGTAGTTTGGAGAAAGAACTTACATGCTGATACCTATCAATAAATATATATATATATATGAATATATATATGAATAGTCTAATATTGGCTTAACTTATCACATATCTTTAAGTATTGCCTTGTGAATAATTTATCTTTATAGTTGGTAAGTTGTATGCAGTTGTCATATTTGTCAGTATTTTTTGATGCAGTAATATGCATCTGGCCCCATCACTTCATGGCAGATAGATGGGGAAACAGTGGAAACAGTATCAGACTTTATTTTTTGGGCCTCCAAAATCACTGCAGATGGTGATTGCAGCCATGAAATTAAAAGACGCTTAGTCCTTGGAAGGAAAGTTATGACCAACCTAGATAGCACATTGAGAAGCAGAGACATTACTTTGCCAACAAAGGTCCATGTAGTCAAGGCTATGGTTTTTCCAGTGGTCGTGTATGGATGTGAGAGTTGGAGTGTGAAGAAAGCTGAGTGCTGAAGAATTGATGCTTTTGAACTGTGTTGGAAAAGACTCTTGAGAGTCCGTTGTACTGCAAGGAGATCCAACCAGTCCATTCTAAAGGAGATCAGTCCTGAGTGTTCATTGGAAGGAATGATGCTGAAGCTGAAACTCCAGTACTTTGGCCACCTCATGCGAAGAGTTGACTCATTGGAAAAGACCCTGATACTGGGAGGGATTAGGGGCAGGAGGAGAAGGGGACGACAGAGGATGAGATGGCTGGATAGCATCACCAACTGGATGGACATGAGTTTTAGTGAACTCCGGGAGTTGGTGAAGGACAGGGAGGCCTGGTGTGCTGTGATTCATGGGGTCGCAAAGAGTCGGACACGACTGAGCAACTGAATTGAACTGAACTGAATATGCATCTGAAATGGCTAACATGAATTGTCTTTTTGTATATGTATTATGCCTATTGTTAAAATAATAATAGACTAATAAGACAATTTTTAAGGTACTGTAGGTCTTCTAGTTATTCACCAACACCTAAGAATACAGATTTTTCAAAATTATTTATTTTCAATTTTATAGTATTTTAATGTAAAAGAGACCAAGTGGGAGTATATACCCATTTCTTTAGATATGTTAAAACCATCATGACGTTACTATATTTTGTCATATTTTTACATTCATAAATAATAGTCCAATTAATTTGCTCAAACTCACTGCTAGAGGAGTTTATCTGTAAAGTTCTGGTATAACCGAGAAAACTCCTAAGTAGCTTAAATATAATAGGCGTTTTCTCTTTTACATAAACGTAAGACTCCGAGAAGTCGTGTTGTGGTTCTCATGGGTCCGGGGTCCTTCAGTCGTGTAGTCTTCACACCCAGCTTCTGCCTCATGATCTAAGATGGCTCATTCGGCTGAGCCACTGCATATGCATTCCAGAAAGCAGGAGAAACAATCAAGAAAAGGGAAGAGCTTCCCTTTTAAGGATACTTCCCAGAAACTTCATTTACCAGTTGTGTTTTACATTTGTTGACCACACGTTAGACACATGGGCACACTTCACAACAAGAAAGGTTGGGAAAGTCTACTTTTTGCCCATTTGTGTGTCCTAGTATTGACAAAACAAGTGTTAATCTACAACTACCTCTGTGTCACAGGCCTTTAGACAACAGGGGGAAACTGGTTTTATAGCAATGTGGCTTTTTTTCTATTTTTTGTTTTTCTGTATTAAAGGATAAGTTATCTATGCTACATAATCATTCTGTGAAGTTTTTCATTGAATGAATTTTTTCATTGAATGAATGCATATTTTGATCCAGATTGTTATTAGCTAGGAAGACAGTATAAGATAGTGATTAAGGATGGAGCTAATCTGCCTGGATCAAATCCTGCCAGTGCTGTAATCTTGGGCAAGATGTTTAACCTTTTGTGGCATGGTTTATCTTCAAATGGGAAGATAATGGTACCTAAGTCAGGATTGTTGTGAGGGTTAAGTAATTCGCTGTAAAGGACTTAGAAAAGCTCCTGCTGCTGCTGCTACTAAGTCGCTTCAGTCATGTCCGACCTTGTGCGACCCCATAGACAGCAGCCCACCAGGCTCTGCCGTCCCTGGGATTCTCCCGACAAGAATACTGGAATGGGTTGCCATTTCCTTCTCCAAGAAAAGCTCCTGGTACGTCATAAACCTGCCAAGTGCAAGTGTTAGTTGCTCAGTTGTGTCTGACTCTCCACAACCCCATGGACTGTGGCCTGCCAGGCTCTTCTGTCTGTGGAATTCTCCAGGCAAGAATCCTGGAGTGGGTTAGGCCAATCCCATTCTCCAGGGAAGCCCGTAAAACCTCCAGTGTCAGTTATTACTGTCAATTGGCAGATTCTTAATGAAAGTAATTTTAATACTACCCCTTGTTAAATAGATGGGCTTCCCTTATGGCTCAGATGGTAAAGAATCTGCCTGCAATGCAGGAGACCTGGATTCTACCCCTGGGTTGGGGAGATCCTCTGGAGAAGGGAATGGCAACCCATTCCAGTAGTCTTGCCTAGAAAATCCCGTGGACAGAGGAGCCTGGCAGGCCACATAAAGTCCGACGTGACTGAGCAATTAACACTTACTCACTCACATGTAAAACAGAGCTGTGAAAGTTTACTTGTAAAAGATGTATTAGTATTTCACTATGGTAGAGGAAAAGTAACTGGGTAATTTTAAAACAAATCTAAATCTGCTTATTTCAATTTGGAGTATTTTATTATCTTGAGAGATTTTCTTCTTTGAAGAATTATATTTTAGAACATCTTTTCGCATATCTATCCATTTGCAAATAGAATATCTGTTTATTGAACTTTTCACATAAGGTGTGCCTTTTAAGTCCATTCAAAGCCAAGAAGTCAAAAGACTATTAGTAATGAAAATATCTTGTTACCTGTGTCTTGGGATAAAAAATAAAGTGAACAGTGAACCTATTAGAGGATAATTATGTGGCAATTGGAAGTTGAGTGTCTTTTGAAGTGGAACTAGGCTTAAGGCTTTGCTTAGTTTACTTTGCTTGGAAATCTTGCTTGAATCCCTGGACTTGGTTAAATACTCATTTGTGTTTTTGTTTTTTTAATATAGCCTACTGTACATAACTCTTTACCCTTGGCTAAGTGTATTGGAATTGTTTATTTGTGTCTGTCTCACCTACCGCATCATAAGCAGAGACTATCTCACTAGTGTTTGTATCCTTAGCATCAGTGTACAGACTAATGAACTTGTTATACTGAACAGAGCAATACAGGTTGCCACTTTGTTAGGGATTTTGGTTTTCAGTCTCAGTATAACAGTGATTTTTTTGTAGCCTTAAATTGTTCTCTAAATTTGGTCATCTGCAACAAGATGTTTAGAAATAGGCATATTTCCAAAATAAACTATGATCCTTCAAAGTAATGTTCCACACTGTTGAAATATCCAGTTCAAGAGAGCTCTGCTTCCTAACTCTTTTATCTTATGCCCTTTGTACTTACTCTCCTGTTTCTCACTCCATACTAAAGCACATCAATAAACTTACTTGTATGGCATTCCGTTAACTAATGTCATGCTGCATGAAACTTAGGAGTCAGTAAGGGCTGGTAAATTGTCCTTTGAAGGTCAGAAACATTTATTTTAAGTTCAGTGTGAAAATGAAGTGTGTAGTTAAATTAGAACTCGGATGATGTGTGTGTGTTTATGTGTATAGATACGTATACATATATCTGCTTATATATCTGCAGATATATAACCACCTTATATACTTATATAAGTATCTTATATAAGTACCTTATATACTTATATAAGTATCTTATATATCTGTATATATCTGCTTATCTGTTTTAATGTCAGAATTGGATTACCTTTGCCACTTGCTCTTGCACTGGAGATGATAAAATTCTTTAACTTCATAATTAAAAGCCAGTAGAAAGTATCTGTTTTGTGTGGGATATTTTGGAGAGGACCCTTCAAGTATAAAGTACTTGCTGAGGCGGTAAAGGTGATGCAGTTACTCTGTACTCTACAAATCCTGTCAGGTTCATTGACAGCCATTGGTTTCTCCCTCTGGTATCAATACACTGCACTCTGTCGTAGTGTCTTTTTCAAGGGCTGTGCTAAAAGTTGCTAGAATGCAGTCTCACAGATATTTAATTTTTCAAAGTTTTCTAAGCAGATTTTAATGTACCTTTCTAATAGTCTATCAGAGATTCAGTCATTTGAGGAAAATCCTTTATTTTCATGGACTACAAACAAATGATCATCCTCACTATTGGGATTTAATCAAATAAATATTATGATGTAAAACTACAGCAGTTGTTCATGTACAACTTTTTTCTCTTCCACAGCAGTATATAGTAGTCGTCCCTTCTGTATTTTTCTAAATGCAAAATTCCCTAATGAAGGATGACTCAAAAAGAAATATTACACTCCTAAGCTTTAATATTTGCATTTTTTATGTTTTTATTTTTGTCTCATTTATAAACTTTGAACAATATCAAACTGTTAAATTTCCAATTTATTTGTGGTAAAACCTTTAAGATGCTTTTATTAAGCTTTATTTAAATTCAGCTTATAAAATCATATTGAATTCAAGAGCAAGTTGAGAAGAGTTTGGGGGCTTTGTTTTTTTTTGTTTTTTTTTTTGACATTTTGTTGTGTTTTTTTAAGAATATAAGTTTCTGTCCTTCAAATATGATTTTTGGGAAAATAGATCTTTAGAGAGAATTACAAACAGATTTGAGAATTTTTTTTTTTTTTTAATTTTCACATCCTGTATTAAGTTTGAAAGACTCGGATACCTACATTGTTTTTACATTCCAAAAAAAGAAAACTTGATTCTGTAAGGGTTGCTCCCAAATCACATTGTGCTCTTATATTCTGAGAACTAAAGTTCACTGTTTTCAATTTCCAAAGATAGTTTCAGTTAATACACTTTAAACTAAACATTAATTTTTTATTCCTGAATAACTGTACTGTGCTCAGTAAATTTCTTCTCCTTACTCCCCTTCCCTTTTTTTTTTTTTTTTTTTTGCCTTTCAAATAGCTCCATAATCTTCAAACTTCCCTTTCCCATCTTTTTAAAGGTCGATTGAGCTATCCACATCCAGGAACTGACAATCTATTGATGTTAAATGGTAAGTTTTTATAAAAACATTTTATGTTTTCAGTTGATGTATATAAAGATGACTGAATACATGTTTCTCTAAACCTTCCCCATACATACAAGTTAATCATTTTATAAGTATAAAAATGAAGCTGCAACTTTTCCTGTATAGAAAATAGAATTAGGAGTTTGAGCATATTCTCACTGGCAAAGCAGCCATTGAAGTATATTTGTGACAGCATGATTTAATTCAATGACTATGAGTACGGAGGCAGCCCTGAGTTTGAGTATCAGCCTTCCAGTTTATTGTATTAACTTGTCAAGTAACTTCCATGTGCCTTAGCTTCCCATCTGTGAAATGGGAATAGCAGTCTCAAAGTTCATTATGAGAATGAAATGAGATGCTATTTACAAAGTGTGTAGAAACTGTTATTATATATTATAATACTTGTGTTTATGTTCGACTAGGAAATATACTTGTGATTCTCTAAATATGGTAGTCATACTTAATTTATTCTAGTTAGAAAGTTTACACAGTGAATTTTACTCTGATGAAAAAGAATAAATAGACTTTCATTAAAGTTGTTTTCTTTCTGTTGGACAAATATTGCATTTGGAGTCACAGTACCTAGCACTTCCATGACTTTTGAGTAGACACAGCAGGATTAAAATACCCTTTGCAAAGGTTGCTTCTATTTATTTATTTGTTTTTTAATTTTAAAGGTCACTTATTTATTGTAGAGTGTGTTCAGGGGGCAGGTCTGAGAAGAGGGAAGAAGGATGAAGAAGGAATGGTAAAGATAGTATAGGACTTCCTTTAAAATACATAATTAATTGCTAGAGTGGCTTGACACTTCTTCAACTAAAGCTTTGCTGAAAAAAGTTGGCAATGAAGTTGAGAAACAAAGAGTGAAAAAACAGCCAGTGTGAAGCTAGACCATGTGAACCCTAGTGTTAAGTAAAAATTAATATTAAGTAAAGATGGAAAGATAGGAAGAAAGTCTAGGCTACCTAGGAGATAGTCAAGGTAGATAGGATTAAGGAATAAAAGAAGAATTGAAGAAGCAAAGCGTTAAGTGACGTGACAGATTGATTTGTTCAACATTTGACCTTTCTGTACTGAGCACCCACCACATGCTAGCCTTGTCGAATCACTGGTTTATTTATTCCTGAGGATCTTCTAGGATGGTTAGAAGTAGAATTGTCACAGTATTAACAGACTCTGCACTCTAGACTGAGGTCATGTTCACGCCAGGCCTTACAGAGATCTAGCAGTCCATAGACTTTGACCATAGAGGCACTAAAAATTACATTCCAGGACTTCTTCATGCGGCCTTTTCTCTACCATGGAATTAACAAACCATATCATCATTTAAGCAGCTGGTCTCTGAATTCTAAATCTGTGATTGAAAATTATATTGTTGAAATTGAGTTTACAAAACAGAAAATAGATCATAATCTTTATTACTTTTATGGCTTGATTTATAAAATAGTAACTTTAGGTAATGATACATTTTTAATATGCTGATGATCCTGACTTCCTTAAATTCTTTTGGAACAGTCTGTGTGGTAAATAAAGGTCATTCACATTTCTATTTTTAACTTCTAAGAAAAGCTATTCAGTTGAAAAGTGAATTTGCATATGTTTCACGTATTCTGTTCAAGTCTATCTGAAGGAAAGTGCTGTATGAGATAATTTGTTAGATCATTCACAGATGTTCTTAGACTGCTGAATACATAGTAAAATAGAATGATTCAGAAGTATATCGTAATCACAATAGAATGTGTTGGTTCTATGTGAGCAGAGCTTAGTAGCCACACTGTTTTTCCAGTTTATACTTTCGGTTGCACTAAACAGTATTAAACTAATTGACTTCTTCAGTTGTCTAAAACCTTTATAAATAATATAGATGTTGAGTGTTCCATCACATAGTAGACCTAGTCATATTTTATTAAATATATATTTTCAAAAAAAAAATCATGTCCTGTGAATAGATGAAAGAGTTGGATTTGTTTGGAGAATAATAAATTTAAGGCAGGCAGGAGTTACATCTTATGGACAAATCTGTTTTTATTTTTTATGTTAGCATCCTTTACAGAATTCCATTTTAGAGTTATAGTACATACTCAGTACAGTAAGCCATCCTGGAAATTCTGAACTTCTGACAAGGGACCAGGGGAGAAAAATGATGATGAATCTAGGACATCAGAAGTGTTTAGGCTAGTAGA
This sequence comes from Bubalus kerabau, assembly GCF_029407905.1. Taxonomy (NCBI): domain Eukaryota; kingdom Metazoa; phylum Chordata; class Mammalia; order Artiodactyla; family Bovidae; genus Bubalus; species Bubalus kerabau. Next base: position 114,394,394 of record NC_073630.1, read on the forward strand.
AACAACTGGATCCAGAGAGGAAAAAAGAATGCTTTGCTTATCTGGGATCCTTGGTTAAGAGGAAAAGCAAGGGCAGAAAATAGGGTATATTTATAGGGTAAGAAAGTATTAAATGTTAAGAATGTAGGGTTTTTTGTAGACATCAAGGTTATTGAAGAGAGAAGTGAGAATTAAGTGATATTAATACCAAACTTCTGCCTACACTGAGTTATTATGAAATATTATTGATTAAAGAAATTATAGCATCTCAATACATAGACCTGCTTTTTAAATTGTTGCTCTTTTTAGTTTGTCACAAATTTAACTCACTATTAGGCAACTGATTTAGTAATATTATTTAACCAACAAGCATAGCTGATATTATTGATCTTTAAAATCAATATTGGTAATAAATTCTACATCAGTATTTCTTCCATGTGGTGGTTTAGCAGTAGTTGGCAGTGGTTGGAATTACAGACTCTGGAGCCAGGTTATCTGGGTTTAAACCAAAGTTTGCTATTTCTAACCGTGTGACCTTGGGCAGTTTACCTAACTTCCCTTTGTCTCTGAGTCCTCACGTGTAAAAGAGAGACAGCATTCTGCCTGCCTCAGAAGGATCTTGCGAGAAGTGAGTGATTTCATTCACATGAAGTATTTAGAACGGTTCCTGACAGTAAAAGTCGGTTATGGTAATGGGTGATAACAGTGACAGAACGACTTTGAAAGAGTAAAAATCGTGTCTTGTGCATAAATGAAGAAGCTGGATCTGTTTGGGGAATATAAAATTAAGAGAAGACATAACTGGAATTTTCAGGTGTTTGAAGGAAGTTATTTATAGTGGACAAAGACTTACGTTACTTCGGAAAGCCTGACTAGAACCATTTGGAAGAAGCTCAAAGTTGGGAGTCAATAAAAGTAAAATGATTCCTCAAGCAGTGTTTCTCAAGTGTGATACACTTACCCTTTGTGGTACCCAAGATGACTTTTGATGGTTCACAAATGCACATTAAAATAAACACACACCTCTTACAGTTTAAGATCATTCCTTAGCTAATACAGTACTGGCAGAAATCTGTGATGTTCTTAGTGGTGCTAGGCTTGAGTCCATTAAAAGATAATATATAAACTCAGGTCTAGGGGTTATGAAGATAAGGCAGACAATGTAAAAGTTTTGTGATTCTACCTTCCTGAGTAATTAGCATGATAGCTAAACATGTAAATACTCCTTTTAAATAAGGGATAATAAAGAATAAACAGGGACTGGAGTAAAGGTCAGGAAGTTGGTCAAAATAGGTGAAACTCTGAAGTACCCCTGGCAAATCCGTTAACTCTGAGCCTCTGTTTACTCAGATATAGAAAAAGTTATAATCCCATACCTGTATGTCTCGTGAAGTTGTTCTTTAGATTTTTTTTAACAGATTTTAACAGCAATAAATGTCATAGAATATAACTGCAAATAGGCTCCTACAATAGACCGTGTTCCTCAATTCAGTTAGAAGTCCAGTTGACTAGTGAACACTGCCACTATTGAATAATTCAGATATTGTAGAAGAGTCTAGCTTTAACATCTAGAAATACCTTAGGGAAGTTGCATTATATAGCAATGGGTAGATTGTCGAAAAACCAAAGGTTTTACTGGCTAATGTTAGAATGACAGCTTTAATGTTTGTATTTCTAAGTGTATAAATCTTACATTTTTAATTAACAATAGTGAAAAAAAATATTTTCTAGAAGTAATACAAAATGGTGCATCATTGGAGTATTTGTTTCTATTACTGTACTCCCTTCACATGTCTCCCACGAAAAATAGCTTACATTTTTATTAGTACATGTGATTTTTCAAAAGGGGAACAGAGCAGAAGTGTGGGGAGGGGGTAGCAAGCTGGTTTGAAATTCAGATTTGTTGTGATTAACCACATACAGCCATGTTTGTAATCAAGAGCTTGTTCTATTTTAGGAGGAAATAATGTGTATCTTTTAATTAAGAAAATGTACTCAGTAATGAAATTGTCTTAAGTATATTCAGTCATGAAAATAGGAATCTTGAGTATGCAATCAGTTCTTTTTTTGATGCTAATGGAAGTGAAGTAGATCATAGCAGATTTATTTTGGATCTTGAAAAGGACTGTGATTGGGGGGGATAATGTCTTTAGCTTCACACCAAGAAAATGTTAACCTTTAAATATATTTCCAGCTGATTTGGTATGACCTGTCCCTTCCTCCAGTTGCAGTAATTCAGGTACCCCAGACTGTTGCTGAGAGTAAATACCTAAGGGCACAAAGGTCCTAAGGAGAAGGCTAGAATTATCCTGTTTCTTTTTAAGTAGCTGCAGGTTAGGATCTAAACAGATTATTGGTAACCAGGACCAAACCGTAACATCCCTTGTATAGGAAGGATCTTCAGGCTTTTCTCACGTCCTTATTACCTTCATTGAAAACAAAGAAATATGTATGTGTGTGTCTATAATATATATTGTAACACACATACATACATATATACATATGTATATACAAATGTATGTTAAATAGCCAGTTCCTCACTTTTTTATGATGCTTTATATATCTATGTACCTGAAAGTTAATACTCTAAGTACAGTGTTTTTATACTACAAATTATTTGCTTTTTTTTTTTTTTCTCTAAATCATATTCTAAATGAGTTTGGGAGGGGCATACTGCTTAAAGAAGTCTGTTTTAATTAAAACATAATGATTACTAGACCTATAATGATTTTCTTTTCTCACTGAGGATTTCTGATAATTCTGATTTGGTTACAGTGGAACATATCCATGAAATTCACATAGAAATATTAGTAGGAAAAGTTGAGTACACACACTATTGGTTAGCATAATGGTAGGAGATTGGTTATTTCCATGACAGGGAATAGGGAATGTTTCACATGGTTTAGCTTCATCTGCAGTCAGTTCTATTTTTGGTAATGTAGAGACTTGGAATCTGAGAGTTGTCCAAGAAATAAGGGCAATAGCTCTTTACAGGATTCTAAAATTCCTCAGGTATGAGATAGTTGGAGAAACTTTCTAAGTAATGTGTTCAAGCCTAGAAATGAGATGAAACCTAAGATGCTGTGAACATTTGTACATATTTTCACTATTTCAATGTTGACTAGCCTTAGCTAAGAACATAAAAACTAAGACCATAAACTGGTTTTGATGTCATTAATTTTCTCAATAGATCATGAATTATGTTGTACAGTTGCTAAGTCATGTCTGACTCTTTGTGACCCATGGACTGGAGTGCACCAGTCTTCCCTGTCCTTCACTATCCCTAGAGTTCGTACATTATTACTTAATCATAATTTTATAATATGACTTTAAATTTGATGAAAAGTTTTATTTTCTTTTGAATATTTGACCCTCTACAACCATGAATGAAATTCCCCAAAGCAAATTTATATTAGATTAATGCCTTTAGATAAGCAGGAAGCCCAACTTTTGATTTAAACTGTGAAGTGCTTTGGGGCCTGTTGACCACTTTGATGCTGAATACAATTATAAAGACTTCAGGGAATTCATGCTTCCATAGCCTGTTCTTGATAACTCCTTTTATAATTCCTAGGGTCTGATTTTCCATAGTTGACCGTCAGTCTCTTTGAGACCTTTTGTTTTTCTTAAGGACTACATGTCTCAGAAGACCTAGATGACAAAATTCCAAATGCCACTTCTACCACTACCCTCACCCAAAACTAATATATAGATCAGTTAAGCTATATATTAATATAATCTGTATATATACATAAACACACACAGAGGTAAGCTATATATAAATGTGTATATAGGTGAGGTAAATCTGCCAGGTTTTGAGCTAACTGGAGCTCATGGACAGGCTAAGTCTGCATTTATATAAGAAAAGACAACAGTCTGTACATACAGTATACGTTAAGTAAAGACAGTAAAATGCAGGGATGTTAATGAAGTTACTTTATATAAAAGACTAATACAAACCTTACATTTACTGGCTTATTTCTTGAAATAAAAACGATTAAGACTTTTCAAGTTTGGTTCTCCCCTTTTTATTATAGGGGAACTAAGACTGTAACCCTACCCTGTAGACACACTTCTTTATATTAAAGCCTTAGTATAATTTTTTTTTAATTTTGTAAAATCTCTACAATAGAATGTGTTTAATGATGTAAAATGTTTTCCTTTGACCTTTAAATTTCATACCTTTGGAGAGACTACATTTCTGACAACCTTTAATATATATTTTGACTTGAAATTTTTCAGTAACAGATTTTTCCCAGACCTAAAAAAAATCAATGAATATGAATTAAGATTTTGATTTTGACAGTTATTTTTGGTTCACTGCTAATTCTAGAGTAGAAATACTCATAGTATACTTGGATTTGGGAGCTAAGTTATTTAAAAACAAGTTGTAGATTTTATCAAACTGATACTCAACTAATACAGTTATGTAAAGTTTAAAAATAAAATAAAATTTAAAAAAAAATTAAATTAAATTAAAAAAAAATAAAAGCTTATAACCTATAAAAAAAAAAATAAAAATAAATTGCAGTGTTTTTTCTCCATGAGGAATCAGTAAACTGCTAGTAACATAGGTTGAAATACTTTCTGCTTTACACTGTTAAAGGTTTAACATATGTACTGTTTTTTGAAGATACTAATAATAGTTTGTATTGGAATCCCTCTTACTCCAGATGAGGAGACAATAAACACTTAGCTGTTATAAAGTGTACCAGAAAGATTGAAAGCATCATTAGTCTGTCATTGATCATTTCTTCACTTAGGCAAGTTTGAACATGAGTCTTGGATTCTGTCTATCTAAGCTCTGTAAACTTCAGCGGACCAGTTCAATATTGTTTTATTTTTTCACTCTTACGTGTCTTCCAGTTATTTTTCCATGCAGGGCTTTGCATAAAAAGTGATGTTGACCTGAATTACTAGTTGGACATTATATGCTGTGTCACTTTTTATAATAAGTAGAAAAGTAAGGATTCAATTCAAGTTGTCTTCATTCATTGGGAAAAATATTTGGGATGCTATTTAACCATAAAGTGTTACATATTCCTATCCCAATTAGATGAAACAAATATTATTCATGAGTTTTAACATAATTGAGAATAACTTTTGTATTTCCAGTTAATTTCACAGTTTTTATATGGTTCAGATGGCACATAAAAGAGTGCTTTGTAAATATTAAAATACCATGCACATGTTGTGTGATGATATTGAGGTAGCTCTTAAGACAAAGTAGTTCTAATTTCCAGATGCCCACATAGCTTTCCATGTCATAAATGTTTGTTTATGTGGGCTTATTTTTAGTTCTGACATTTTACAATTTGTCCTTTGTTTACATGCAGCGAGGAGTTATGGGCGAAGACGAGGTAATTCATTTCTGTTTGCTATGGTATAACTGTTTCTAATTGGGTTTTACTGATCAATGTTGTAATTATTCCAGATTTATTATGCAATGTCTGGAAACTCACTGAAAAATTGTGATTTGATTTGCACACTTACTTGTCCAAGTTTTGAACCCTAAATAGCTTAACCTTTAAGGTACATTTTCATACTAATATGGTTTTATTTAATAAATTTTTCCATTATAAATGTCTAGATTTTAACTTTTTTAAATCATTTGTGTATCTTTTAAGATAAACCTTCTGTTTATAGTGTTTTAAGAGATGTGTTTTATAGATACTACTGAAGGTGACATGAAATATGAATTTTCTGCTCTCTCAATCTGTAACTGATTGTCTTATCTATGGTATATAATTTATAGCTCTAGTTTATTAGTTTTATGTTTGATCCAGTTGAACATGGCAAATACCAAACAGATTACTATTAACACTGATATATGGAAATCATGTGCTCATATTTCTCTGGGTCTTAAAATAATCCTCTCTTTCTCTGTCCTAACACCACACACACATGCACTTTCTCTCTCTGTGTCTCTCTCTCACACATACACATACTTTCTCTCGCGCACAAGAGTCTTCCCCTTTGGGTTCTTGTTTTCTTAAGGAAAAGACTAGGACTATGCAGCGCTGCTCTGTTCAGCTTCCTAGGAAAGCAGCTAACATTTTCTGTGGCTTAAACTTTGCTTTTCTTTTTCATGTGCAGAAATTGATAGGAAGGAAAGTAGATGTGATGATGGGATGAGAAGAAGTAAAAGTAACTTTACACTAGATTATCCTCTAAGTGATGAATAGCCATACTACTTATGTGGTTGTTGTAAGTGCCAGTAACTGCAGTACTCATGGAAAAGGATTTTCCTTAGCTTGTAAACTCTTCCTGGAGCCGTGGAGGATAGATAGTAATAACAGTGCCTTTTAATAAATTTTATATATGTGTGCCAGCGCTTCAATTTCTTTTTATCTAGTCATGAGTGTGTTACTTTGAAAACAAACATGCAAAACTGTCACCATTGACGACAGAAACTAGTACTTTATACGTGTCAGTAGTATTTCCAGTTTTGTATTTCAACATTGTCTGAATTTAACTTCATTTTCAGAATCTAGTTTCTTGAAATGCTTCACTGACTCTCTTGGTTCTTTATTTTTCTAACTAAAAAATTAAGAGGATTTAGAGACTAATGACTTAGAAAACTGAAGCTGAATAACTTTCTAGAGATTGTTACTAGCAGCTGAGAAGAGGAGAAAAAATTGAGAATTTTAGCACCTATTTTCAGTTCTATGGACTATCTTATTTCACTGTGGTATTTTAATATGGAAATTTAGTTGTCTTGAAAAAAGCCCATTTACCAATCTGTGTTTTTAGGTATTTTTGAAACTGTAGAGCAATTTAGGATTCTTGTCTTTATACACGTTTCATCTTTTAATCTTAGTGTGATTTATACACCTGATTTGGTATACTCCAGTATAAATGTCATAATCTAGGAAGTTCTTCAAAACAAGGTATAGGAAAATCATGCTGTTTATCTTCTTTTATCTTAATTTAATAATTGTAGACTGTGACCATATTAAGAAAAAACAAAAATTTGTGCTTTACTCAAATATCTCTGTCCTCTGGGAGCCACGAAGACTTCTACTTCAGAGCTGCCTCCCAGCATTGGAAGAAAGAAGACTCTCACTTGGTTTAAAGGCTTTTGGTAGAAGCCTTCTGTAGCACAGACGTTGTTATACTTACTTGGCTTAGTTTAGCAGGAGCTGGAGTGAGGCGGGTAGGGCATGGTGGTGGATAACTTTTCCTCTCACGTTGTATAGCATTAGTAATTTTTCTAGTTGTTCCTCCTAGGAGTCTGCTTTTAAAATTTTAGATTTGCTAGTCAGATGAAAATATCCTGTGATAAAGCAGAATGGAAAAGAATATGAAAACGAAAAATATATATATATGTATATATGTATACACACACACATATATACACACACATATATGTATAACTGAGTCACTTTGCTGTACAACAGAAAATTAACACATTGTAAATCAACTATACTTCAATAAATTTTTTTAAAGTATACCCATTAGAAATAACTATTGAGAGGTCTTATTTGAGTTTGAAAGTACTTTTAACACAGTAAGTAATAAAATATATTAAAAAAAAACAAGCACATGCTAAAGGAGTGACTCAACAAGTAGCCTGGCTTTCTTCCTATTTTCTATTCACTGTTTCCTCTTCCTATGCTAGATGTTATAGCAGTATCACACTGATAACCTTTTAACTATCAAAGATTGCTTTTATGGGTTTCATATTTTAGATTTGGTCCATCAAAAGAAGTCCATTTATTTAGTCATTTTTCTTTTCTAAAAAAAAAAACTCTCATGTGCATCAGATCTGTTGATGTGGAATGTGTGACAGTTGAGCTGATACAATTTTGGCCAAAAAATAAGACATTGCTGTTTTTACCAGTGTGTGCTGGATGGACAGTATTATTTTCACAAGCATTTTGACTTTATAGTCTAGTTTAAGAAGAACTATTTTTTTCTTCTTTTGTCACTTTTGACTCACCTTTAAGCTCAGGCACAGAGTAGCTGTTTTCATTTAAAAGATTTCCCACTTGAGTGTAGTAAAAACTAAATTACTACCAAAATGAATGTGTATATTTTAATATCTTTAGTAATGTCAATATAAGAACTTTAAATCAAACTGCCTGTGGATACTAATATATGAAATATACCTTAGGAATAATCAAAATTTAAATATGCTAAAAGTGATTAAGAAAAGCAAAGATTTCTTCCCCTGCTTTTCGTTTGTATCCTGCCCCTCAGTTCATTTCAGTCGTTCAGTCGTGTCTGACTCTTTGTGACCCCATGGACTGCAGCACACCAGGCCTCCCTGTCCATCACCAACTCCTGGAGTTCACTCAAACTCACGTCCATCGAGTTGGTGATGCCATCCAGCCATCTCATCCTTGATCGTCCCCTTCTCCTTCTGCCCCCAATCCCTCCCAGCATCAGGGTCTTTTCCAATGAGTCAACTCTTCGCATGAGTTGGCCAAAGTACTGGAGTTTCAGCTTTAGCATCATTCCTTCCAAAGAACACCCAGGGCTGATCTCCTTTAGAATGCACTGGTTGGATCTCCTTGCAGTCCAAGGGACTCTCAAGAGTCTTCTCCAACACCACAGTTCAAAAGCATCAATTCTTCAGCGCTCAGCTTTCTTCACAGGCCAGCTCTCACATCCATACATGACCACTGGAAAAACCATAGCCTTGACTAGACAGAACCTTTGTTGGCAAAGTACTCCTCTATGTATTTCTGTACCCTGGGAGCCATAAAAAGTTCTACTACAGTGCTGCCTGAGGGCCAGGATTAGAAAGGAGAAAGACTCTTATGTCTATCTTATATTTTCAATGTTTATTTCATTCAGAGAGTGAACATACTGGTCTGAGCTTGGAGTAGGTTTGGAGGTTGTGAAAGAAGTGTGAAGTGTAACTTAAGCACTATCTCTCAATCTGAAATATTTCTGTTACTTCAGCCTGTCCTTTTAATACAATAATAGGTACAGGATTAAAATGCTGCTCTACTCCAGTGGAGTAAAAATATATAGAATTATGTTAAATAACAGAAATAAAGAATCTATTTTAGTTAGTGAAACTAAAAACCACAAAGCAGTCTTTTCTAGCAGGCAAGCCCAAAGCTTTACTCAGTAGATTTTAGTATATTACATATGAAATGGGAAAATGGGAGAAATACTTGTAAAGGGAATAAAATTACAGAGCTTTAATTAGAGTGGTTGGATTTGTTCATACTGGTATATAGCCATTCATATTCTTGTGCCATAATGAATAAGTATTAATCATACATTATACTTAAAATACTGCTTAAAAATTAATCCAGGATTTTCTGTGATTAGATTTAATTTGAACTCATTTGACTCTTTAACAGTCTTGTAAAATAGCCAGAGTAAGTATATACTCCCTAACCATCACTACTACCAAATCCTCTCATGATGACATAAAGGCTGACAATTTTCATCTTTGATAACTACTTTTTTCACCTTTTTATTGAATTATAATTTGCATGCAGTAGTATTGTAGAAGGAAATGGCAACCCACTCCAATATTCTTGCCTGGGAAATCCCCTGGACAGAAGGAGTCTGGCGGGCTGCATTCCATGGGGTCACAAGAGTTGGACATGACTTAGCAACTAAGCAGCAGCAGCATACAATATTACACTAGTTTTAGATGTACAGCGTGGTAATTCAGTATTTTATGGAAAATGGTCACCATGGTAAGTCTAGTAACCATCTGTTACCATACAAAATTATTACAGTATTATTAGCTATATTCCCTATGCTGTCCATTATTGATATATCTCTGTGTATAAACTGGAAATTTAAACCTCCTTATTCCTTTTACCTATTTCTATTTCGTTTATTCCACCTTCCTCCCCTCTGACAACCTCCAGTTTATTCTTTGTATCTGAATATGTTTCTGTTTTGTTTTGTGTATTCATGTTGTTTTTCAGATTACACATATAAGTAAAATCATACAGTATCTTTCTTTGATTTATTTCATTTAATGTAATTAATACCTTCTAGGTCATCTGTGTTAGTGCACATTGTAAGATTTCATCTTTTTAATGGCTGAGTAATATTCCAACAACATTGCATGAGTTCCCTTTTCTTCACATCCGTGCCAACACTTGTTATTTCTTGCCCTTTTGTTATAGCCATTCTGACAGGAGTGAGTTGGCATCTCTTTGTGGTTTGCCTAATAATTAATGATGTTGAGTATCTTTTTGTGTATCTTTTGGCTATCTGGATGTCATCTCTGGAAAAAAGGCCAATTCAGGTCCTCTGCTTATTTTGAAATTTTGTTGTTGTTGATACTGTGTTGTGTAAGTTCTTTATATGTTTTGGATATCAACCCCTTACTATCATCTGTAGATGTCATCTCCCATTCAGTTGATTGCTTTTTCATTTTGTTGATTTCCTTCACTGTGCAAAGCTTTTCATCATTTGACATAGTCCCGTTTATTTATTTTTGCTTCTGGTGTCTTTGCCTGAGGAGACATATTCAGAGAAATATATTGCCTAAACCAGAGTCAGAGAGCTTACTGTCTGTGTTTTCTTCTAGGAGTTTTAGGTCTTATATTTAAGTCTTTAATCAATTTTGACTATTTTTTTGTATATGGTGTGAGAAAGTAATCCAGTTTCATTCTTTTTGTGTAGCTGTTCCATTTTCCCAGCACTGTTTTTTGAAGAGACTGTCTTTTCCACTTGTGTGTTGTTGCCTTCTTTGCCATGCAGATTAATTGATCATAAGCATGTCGGTTTATTTCTGAGCTTTGTTTTCTGTTCCACTGATCTGTGTGTCCTTTCTGTGTCAGTACCATACTGTTTTTATTACTCTAGCTCGGTTGTATAGTTTAAAATCAAGAAGCCTGATACCTCAAGCTTTGTTCTTCTTTCTCAAGACTGCTTTGGCTATTCAAAGTTTTATTTTTTTATTTTTTGGGGGGTTCTATGCAAATTTTAGAATCATTTGTTCTAATCATGTGGAAAATGTCTTTAGTATCTTAATAGGGAGTGCATTGAATCTGTAGATTGCTTTGAATAGTATGGAAATTTTAACTATCACTTCTAATCCATGACAACAGTCTATTTTTCCATTTATTTCTGTCATCTTAAATTTCTTTAGCATCTTACAGTTTTTAGAGTATAGGTCTTTCACCTCCTTAGTTAAGTTTGTTCATTGGTATTTTATTCTTTTTTATGTGGTTATAAATGGGATTAGTTTCTTATTTTCTCTTTCTGATAGTTTATTAGTGTGAACTCAATTTTAACCCAAATATATTATGTCTAACAATTAGTTTACAAAGACATATAGGGTACTAAGTTTTAACTGATTTTTTAAAAATTAAATATCTTATTCCCTGTGAGAAAGGACAAACCTATTATTGGGGCAAAACATTTTTAAGTAATAAATAAAGCTCCTGTCTTAGTTCTTTGGAGAAACATTCCGGATAGTGATTCTATCTAATTCTACAGGTGGTGCTTGAGAGAGATCAGTTCCAGACCTATTTCTGTTGTTTTGAAAGTTTTTTTTAATCCTTGCATATGAAATAAAATTCATGCCATCACACTGGTGGGTTATTTAACCCAGTGGAGTGGCTGCTAGGATCTTGAGGCATGGGAGGAATATTCTTTTGTTAATAATACTACTTTGTTTTGCATTTGCTTTAATTTTTAAACCAACAATCAATAAATAAAAGTACAGGATATACATTAAAATCAAAGAACCATGCTTACCTTTAAGCTATAAATTGACTAATTTTTTGCACAAATACTTGGTTTTCCTCTCCTGCCTGTCCGTGCTGTGTTGCTGTGTTGGGAAACGTCTTTATTCTGGGCATCCAGAATAAGGCTACAGTCTGAAAAGCCAAGTATAATGATTAATTTTGGGCATATTAGCATAGCCACCAGTGTCAAAGTTAGTAATTGCCCATTACTTCTCTAACGGCATCCATCTGTGTTACACATACACCTGCACACGTAAGAGGACCAGATATTGAGGAGTAACTGTCAGTCATACAAGCATATATGTAAGTTTGTCTTTAGTTCTGTCTTCAGTTTAAGGATGCTCATAGTAGAGTTTTTATTATTGCTTGTATAGAACAGCAGTAGAAGTTACATGCATTCTCTAATGATTTTTTAAAAAATACTTTAAAGTGAGTAATTTGAATCATGATTGTATGGGTATGTGTTAGTTGCTCAGTCATGTCCGACTATTTGCAACTCCATGGACTCTGCCAGACTTCTCTGTGAAATTCTCCAGGCAAGAATACTGGAATGGGAAGCCATCTCCTCCTCCAGGGGATCTTCCCAACCCAGGAATCAAACCCAGGTCTCCTGCTTTGCAGGCAGATTGTTTACCATCTGAGCCACCTGGGAAGCCCCAAAGGATCATGAAATTATGATTAACATCATAAATGAGGCTCACATTTGTGGTGGCTGCAGTTTTTCTCACTACAAAATCTTTGCTGATTTCCTGGTTTTGGAGAAGGTGTACTTTTGAGTCCTATTTACAGGAATATGCATTCTGTTATGTTGCTTTCATCTTGAAAGGAGATCTTGGTGAGCTGTTGAATAGGCCTGGCAACATAGAGGCCATCTCACACTCTTTCACTGGCAGTGATTGGCCAACGTTGTATAGTCCTATTTTTCTCTTTCATCTCTTATTGCTTCTATCTATAATATTTATTGTAACTACCATAGTTACTTTTTAAAATTTTATTGTACATTTTAGGTGTCTTAGTGTAAGCTAATTTGCTTGCATTTGTGTTTGTAAGTAGAGCTTTTCCTAACTTATTTTATAACCCTGATACTAAAACCTGACAAGAATATTATAAGAAAACTGTATACCAGTATCCCTCATGAAATAGAGGTAAAAATTCTGAAGAAAATATTGATAGACTGAATCCAGAAATTTATAGAAATGGAAAATGTATCATGATTAAGTGGGATGTATCCCAGAAATGTAAGATTGACATTTGAAAATCAGTTACTATAATTCACCACATAAGCAGAAGGAATTAGAAATACCATGCATATGTGCATGCCGTAGAAATACCACAGATATAGAAAGCATATCTGATAACATTCAGCAGCTATTCATGATTTAAAAATCCTCTGAGGAAACTAGGAATAGATGGGAATTTCCTCAGTCTGTTAAAAACCATACATTTTGTGTTGATTGATGTCTGCTTTTTCATACTTAGTATTGGTAATTTTAGTTTTCTTTTTTATTCTTTCTTAGAAAGTATTTTTGAAGTACATGGAAGGCATAATTATTTAGTGGTTCTTCTTTTATAGTCATGTTAATTTGGGTTACAGGGAAGGATAATTGGAAAGATGAAAAACAGTATTTTTGTTGATGATATGTGTTTAGTTAACTCCTCTTTTAAATGAGTATTTAACTCTAGAGCCTTTATGGCTTCTAGAAGGAAAGTGGTCGTGATTTCCCAGCAATAAAGATTATCATGAGTATGGCCAGTATATGACATATTTCCAGCCTTTTCATTGTATCTTTTGTTCATCTGAACTTTGGTTAATAGATTTGAGACATAGATTACACTTAGATCTTTGATAGTTACTATATTAACTGTGGTATTTTAGACAGTATCTATAGTTAGAATACTATAGTTAGTAATGCAGAATAGGGCTTCCCTTGTGGCTCAGCTGGTAAAAAATCAGCCTGCAATGCCGGAGACTTGGGTTCGATCCCTGGGTTGGGAAGATTCCCCTGGAGAAGGGAAAGGCTGCCTACTCCAGTATTCTGGCCTGGAGAATACAGAAAAATTCATTTTATACTTAAAATATTATAGTTAAGAGAAAAATTTTAAGTCATTTGGGTCACCTCTCTGATATTGCTTATATCGTGATTTTCTTTATCACTGCATTCAGTATTTCTGTTTAAGTATTGGCATGTCTGAAATAAGTATAAAATTTGGATTTATCGTTTTAATCAAAAACTAAATATTGAGGTTGTTTCTCTACCTCATCTTATTCTTCTTAAAATATAGAATTATTCATTTAAAGTCCAACCATAGAAAGTTGAACTAGTTATTCATAATTAATATTACTTGTGATGGTTCTTGATGAGGTTCTCTCTAAGGAAAATAGTTGCATTTTGAAGAGCTTTCTTTCTATTGATCACAAGGAGTATTGACATTTGTTTTTCATGGTCTTTATTCCTGATAGCAAAGGTATTGGGAAAGTTAAATATTCATAGACTTACTCAGTGAACATGGGTATATTTCAGAACATCTTGTTAAATTGAATTTGAATATGCAGAATAATTTGTTTCCTATACCAAATATGATCTTTCCCCCTATTTTTGATCTTATAAAATTAAAATTCTTATTTCTAACATCTAGCTAGCTATAGCTCACAGACATGTCACCCCCTCCTCAGCCCAACAGCCCCAGTTCGATGCAGGCCATCACATTTCAGGCTGTCTTTGTTATATCATTTGCATCATTACGTACCATACTTTTCAAGATGATAGCACATTAATGGCACTTTATATTGAATATTTATAGTTTATATTAAGACATACTATAGATTATAAACATTTTCTCCTCATTTAAAAAATCCTTTACTCCATCTTGAAGGAAAAAAAAAAAAACCTTGCCTACATCCTTATTTTCTTTTTCTTTCTGTAATAAACTTCTTCGATGTCTGTACTTCACAAAACTCTACCAGCAGCTTTACTAATGCTACTGCCTTCAAAGATCATGCATGTCTTCGACTTGTCATTTTTCTCAAATCATTATCTTAACATCTCACATTGTTCTTCATTGCTTTTTTTATTCTTTCATTTCTCCCTTGTAAGTTTCCTGAGGTACTCTCCTTATCATTTCTCACTGGGGTTCTTATCAGTGATGTTATAAAGAACATTAAGCTCTCACCAGTTTACTGGTGAGTTGACCCCAAATGTGACTCTTCTCCTTTCTCCACATTTCTGAACATCTCAGATGTGAAGCTGGTGAACTTTCACATGTCTAAGACACAGTTCCCTTTCCTGTGGCAGTTTCAGGTCTTTACTCTCCTTATATTTATTTAGTTAATGATTTTTACCACTCATATTCTAAAACCTTTTGATTCCTCCTTTCCATTCTTTTTTTGTTTCATTTCCCATCTACTTTTCACTGCTTCAGGTACCTCCAACTGTCCATCCTTCCTGAATTTTTTGAAGGACTTCTGATTGGCTCATTTCTCACCACATTAACCATATTTGCCAAAAATACAGGAAAAGTTATTATCGTGCTTGAGCGCCTGTTTTTTGTTTGTTCCTTTTTGTTTTGTCACTGACTAAATAAAATATGTCCTTTAGCCTGGCATTCAAGGTTAAGTGTTCTGTCTAGCCCAGGGTGCTTTTCTAGCTTTTATTTTCCTTTTTTCCAACATGTTTCAGCCAACATGACTTTTATTTCTTAAATAAATTCATTTTTTCCTTCTCTCTCTTATGTTTCTCCTTCCACTTGAAATATTTATTCAAAACCATTTTCTTACAAATAGTCTACTAGCCTACGTTTTCTTAACTCTATTTTCCCGTTACCACAACTGCTATCCAGTTTCACTTGGGGATTTAAGAAATTGCCTGTTTATTAGCCAGGTTACTCCCTTCCTCCAGCACACTTCCTCTGAAGCACTTTAGAGACTGTTTTACCAGGTCATCTTACTTACTTATTTATTGTGATCCCCACAGAATCCAGCATCAGGATTGCTACAGAGGATTATATAGTCTGTTCTTGTACAAGGGTGTGTCCTGAAGGGTGGGCTCAGGTGGGGATCGAAGTCCTGGAGGGGAGCCTCTTCTGTTTTGCACGTGTGCAGAATCTCTGTCCACCCTGTCATGTAACTGACACACATGCAATACATCAAGATCTTATATGCAAGTATAACTTGGTACTTTCATCCTTCATTACTATGGTCTGCAAGTGTTTTGTTGTTGTTGTTTTCTTATCAGTTTAGTCTGTGTCGTTTCTGTCTGCCACCAATTTCTAAAAGGTTTCTTCGATTACATATGCAGTTTAACCATCCCCATACAGCAGATTCTTGCTGTTTTCCATAAAAAATCGAAGTGATCTAGTGTTTGTTCATGACATAATTGTTATCATATGGCCATGTTTATTTCTAACTCATCCCTCAAACAACGTCTCTCTTGAATTCAGGTAATTGAACTTTTAAGCTATCTGAATGTTCCTTAATTTTTGATACCTATGTCACTTTCACTTTTTATTTTTTCACTTTCATTTTCAAGCCTTTAATTGTTGCTCTTTTTATTCCTGACTTTTATCACTTTCTTAGATCTGAGATTCAGGTTATATTTGTTCTTATATTTTAGGTCGTTCTTCCCTCTTTCCAATAGATGATGGCTTGCTGGATGATGGGCATAATGATCAAGTTGGTGTTTTAAATTCACCCACATGTTACTCAGCTCATCAGAATGGAGAGCGAATAGAACGTTTCTCTCGAAAAGTTTTTGTTGGTGGTCTTCCTCCAGACATTGATGAAGGTAAAATGATGACTTGTGATACTAAAGAAAAAAACCTGAAATATAGTGTGAATGGGGATCTAAGTGTGTTTCTTTACTTTGTATATTTTACATATTGTTACTGTGAGCATTTTTTTATAAATCAGATTTTCATTTAGTTCATATCTGTTATTTTTAAAATATAGAACATATTTAATTACATTAAACTTTATATTTTATATATTTATTTAAAACTTTAAAAAACTTTTTGTATGACCATAACACATATGACCAAACTTTTTGTATATATGTAACTTAATCGTACATAAAAACTTTTCATATGACTGTAATGCATGCACGCACATGCACACACACACACAATGAATTAAAGGTAACCAACCATGCAGCTTTAATGTATAAGAATCAAAAATTAAACTTAAGTGTAAATGTACTTTTAGAGACAGATAAGAGACTATACAACCTAAACAAGGAATGGAAACAGTACATAAACAGAAAATTCAGATTTTATAAAGAATAATAAGCATATGTAAAAATTATCCTGTGTAATAATAACTAAAGAAAGATAATTCAAGATAAATGTAAAATACTGAAACTAATACTTGTGAGACTATGGGAAATATGCCACTCTCGTTTACAGTGTAATAATAGAGAAAATAGTACTACATTTTGGGAATTTTTTTCAGTTATAATTCAAATATCCACAGACTTATTCTGTATACTAGTCTGTACCAAAAAGTTTCCATGTGATAAATAAGTATGAACGTGTCATTGAATTTGACCTGTACATCTTTCAGTGAAACTACCAGGCATGTATAGACCCTAGTATATTTTAGAAATATTAAGGCTTTATGTGTCTTGTTCAGCAGACTTTTTTTTCCCTACAGTATGTTACTTTATCAAGATCTTTATGGATCTTTAATTTGATATAATGTCGGCATGTTTTTCAAGTCAGTGTTATTTATGATTGCTATACTGTCAATCCCTTAGTGTCCATACGGTATTATATAATATTTTAGAAGTCATGCCGAACTGATTATTCTAACCAATATGCTGCTTAAAAACTACTTTGACTAACTAGATTAAATTTTATGTATCATTTTAATGAGGATATTAGACATTTTTTCTAGCATTTCTATTTTTGGGCTTATATTTATATTGTCTTGGGCTATATGGTACTTTAAAATATTAAATCTTAACATGTTTCTAGTATTTATATTCTAGTTTATCTTAGGCTATTTGGCACTTTAAAATATTAAATCTTTTAAAATAACAAAATACAGGATTTTTTAGAATGAATCATTAAAATTAATTCCTAATGCATGTTACTGTACTTTCTTAAGATGAAATAACTGCTAGCTTCAGAAGATTTGGGCCTTTGGTCGTGGATTGGCCTCATAAAGCAGAAAGCAAGTCCTATTTTCCACCAAAAGGTAAGAGGGTTTTTTTGTTACTATTTGCTAAGGAATAAGTTATATGAGAGCTGAAAAAACAATTCATCTTCCCTAGTGGCTGAAACGGTTAAGAATCTGCCTGCAATGCAGGAGACCTAGGTTCAATCCCTGGGTTGGGAAGACCCCCTGGAGAAGAGAATGGCTACCTTCTCCAGTGTTCTTGCCTAGAGAATTCCATGGACAGAGGAGCCTGGCAAGCCACAGTCCTTTCCCTTTCACAAAGAAATAATATCAATTACTCTGTGTTTTCTTTTAGAATTGAATATGAGTACATCTTTGTATAAAAACTAATAGAGTAATTTGTAGAGGTCGGTAACAATGTATCGAGTGAGGCAGAATGTTTCTGAAAACTGTTGCACTTCAAGGCAGTCAAGAATCATCATAGACTTGCTATGCCTTCTCTATAATGATTTGATAATGATTTCAAAGGCTTGTATCAACAAATATTTGAGTCTTTTTTCTGCCTAAGGTATCCTTCTCAGTAGCTTGGGCATAGACATATAAAAAAGTGTCTCCGCTCAGTGAAATTAAGAAATGTATCATCAGTTCAGTCACTCAGTGGTGCCAGGCCTCCCTGTCCATCACCAGCTCCTGGAGTTTACCCGAACTCATGTCCATTGAGTCGGTGATACCATCCAACCACCTCATCCTCTGTCATCCCCTTCTCCTCCTGCCCTCAATCTTTCTCAGCATCAGGGTCTTTTCACATGAGTCAGCTCCTCGCATCAGGCGGCCAAAGTATTGGAGTTTCAGCTTCAACATCAGTCCTTCCAATAAACACCCAGGACTGATCTCCTTTAGGATGGACTGGTTGGATCTCCTTGCAGTCCAAGGGACTCTCAAGAGTCTTCTCCAACACCACAGTTCAAAAGCAGCAATTCTTCTGCACTAAGCTTTGTTTATAATCCAACTGTCACATCCATACATGACCACTGGAAAAACCATAGCCTTGACTAGACAGACCTTTGTTGGCAAAGTGATGTCTCTGCTGTTTAATATGCCGTCTAGGTTGGTCATAACTTTCCTTCCAAGGAGTAAGCATCTTTTAATTTCATGGCTGCATTCACCATCTGCAGTGATTTTCCACTGTTTCCCCATCTGTTTGCCATGAAGTGATGGAACCAGAAACCATGATCTTCATTTTCTGAATGTTAGAGCTTTAAGCCAACTTTTTCACCCTCCTCTTTAACTTCCATCAAGAGGCTCTTTAGTTTTCTTCACTTTCTGCCATAAGGGTAGTGTCATCTGCATATCTGAGGTTATTAAGAAATGCATGAAGTGAGAATAAAATACAAACCCATGAATATTTCAAGTTGTCCTTAAGTGTTCCAGAGATGACAGGAGAGTAATATATACTCTGTTGGTGAATTTAGATAGAGAAGAAAACGAATGGTCAGGAAAACTCAGTTACATAAAGAGATAAGATGTGCAGAGTTACGTATTGCTAGGATACTGCGGTGACTGATCCAGAGAAGAGACATCACAAATGGAGCTAACATTTGTGTGAGCAAAGTGATGCCATCATCAGTGGGCAGAGGAAGAATCACCTGCCTGGAGTGAGCAGGGGGAGAGAATTTAGCCTGAATCCAGCCAGTCGTGGCAGATCCTCATAGGTGAATAAAAGAAAGGGGTAGATTGAAAGACTTTACTTTGAATATCATTCAAATGTAATTTTAGAAATAAAAAAGTACACCATTATTCTCATGGTTGAGTGGATTTTTCAAGCCTGGGGAAAAGACTCCAGTAGATCTATTGAATAAGCTGATTTCGACTCTGGGAAAGGAAACATGTCAGAGTTATTGGCATCCAAAAACCAGCTCAGGGTTTCTGGTGATAAATTGTTCAGGCCATCTACACCTTTATCATTGAGAATTATAGAACTCCTATGAATGGTGTCGTTTTTTAGAGAATGGAATAATGCAGTGATTTATATATATGTGATTTATATTTATATATACACACACATACCTTAAACTCCAGGAGTTGGTGATGGACAGGGAGGCCTCGCATGCTGCAGTCTATGGGGTTGCAAAGAATCGGACACAACTGAGTGACTGAACTGAACTGAACCTTTAAATCTTATGGAATCCTTCGAGCCTGGATCTCAGGCAGCTTTTAGAATCTACTTCTACCTATGGACCTCTCTCCATGTACTCTAAATTTTCACATGATTTTGGACTTTGCTGGATCTGGAGGTCTTGCATCCTTGGTTTAGAGAGAAAGCTAGCTTCATGTTGATGTAGATGTTCATTTCTTAGCTTGGTTTTAATCTGTTGTTCAGTGTTATGATCTTGTCTTTTATAGTTTATTTTACCAAATGTTCAATAAAAATGCCTGTTAGTTCCAGACGTTTCTGCCTAAATTACCATCATCCTTTGTCTGGACCATGTCAGACATATGACTTAGTCTGTCCACATCTCTGGATATCCCGTGTTTCTCCCACAACACAGCTAGAGTTATATCTATTAATGTCAGAACCTATTAATTTCGAATTTTTCCAGTAATCTGTCAGACTGTGTCTTTACTCATCTTTGTATCCTCAGTAATTCATGGATTGAAAGTTGCCTAATAAGTGATATAAACAACTAGAAGTACTATAGGATGGTTTATCCTTTGGCCTGAAGTAGGTAGAGGAAAGCTTCACTGTGAAAATTTGAACTAAATCTAAAGGAGATTGTGCAATTTAGATAAATTAAAAAAGCTGTTCAGAAGAGTTACAGGCAGGGATTGAAGTACAAGTTTAGAAAGGTACTGAAATTAGTTTCTATCAAGACAGGTACACATTTTCTGCATGGACTTCTTGTTCAGATAAGGGGTAGATTTAAGCCTAGTGAGATAGGTTGATTTCTGATTTCATGAAACAGAAGAGCTGCTGTCATTGTTACTATTGCATTGTTATTGTTATTGTAATTTTGTGGTAGTTATTTTCTCAAACTGAAAACAAGAAAAACAACAAAAAATCAGCGGTGGCAAATCATAGTATTTTGGTATAGTTATAGTTGATTGTACCCATTGCCAAAGACCAGTGTTCCTAAACCTTGCACGTTCATGCATTTTTGTCATTGCTGGAATTCATCATTCCGTGGTTTGGAAAACACTGGTGTAGAAACATCCAGTTGATGAAGTTGCCTTGTAATGGAGGGATTGACTTGAGCCCTTGCATGCTGAACCGCACTTATACACGCCTGTCCTTTGCAGTGAATAAGGTTCACCTTGAGTAGACATTGTTGTTTGCCAGGTCATTTGGGACTGTTTGCAACTCCATGGATTGAATGTAAACATTAGCGTGCACTGATAAATTCTAAAGAACATGTTAGGTGGTATTTTTGGTGAGACTATTTTAATATTTAGTGGCTTGCCTTAGCTAGATTAAAATTTATCTGCCATATTGCTTAATTTTTGTGATACAAATATTTATTTCCTAATAATCACAAAAGTAATTTAGCAATTTAAAATATTAATATAAAAACTAGCATCATAAAACATAACATTAAAAATTTAATTTAAAATGCTCTTTTAGTAAATTGATCTTATACCCCTTCATTATTACAAAACAGTTATAGCTCTCAGAACCGTAGCTTGTATCAAAATTAATGCCTCCACATATAGAAAGCCAGTCTTTATTTTCTCATTTTTTCAAGCTGTTTCCAACAATTATAAAAGTCTAAGATATGTTTCTGATCTTGCATAATCATACATATGGAAGTTTCTATTTGTGTAGAAATAGAAATGGTTTGATTGCTTATTTGTGCAATCAAATATAGTAATTTTATTAAAATGAAGTACTTCTTTTGTGTGTCATATCAGATCTTTGTGGCACTGAAAGCAATTATTGGCAATAAGCTGTGTTTTTTTTAACTTCTAGTAAAACATGAACTCACTCTTCCCATTGTTTAATGGAACAGACATGGATGGCCTGTTTGATGGCATTTTCATAGTGGGACTAGATTTCATTGCTTTAAATTTGTTTGCATAGAAATCTTGTCAAGGGAAAGGGGTGTTTTTAGGTCACTTATAGTTATCTGCTGCTGGGAATAATCACATAATAGTAAACTTGTAAATTTTGATGCATTCTTTTTATAATGAAGTGTGTTCTGCCTGATGGATACATAATATCTGATTAAAGATTGACAACTGGTTGTCACAAGGAAAGGAGGAAGGGCATATTTCCAAAAAAAGCATAGGAATCTAAGCAAGAACTTGACTCCAAAGTACAAACCCAGTCTCCATACTGTTTGGAAAAAGTGTTCTGCTGCTCAGCCATTTTGAGACTTGATTTAAAAGTCTGACCCATCCTGAAGGAATCTGTTTCATTCCAACCTCCCTAAGAGAGTTTTCTTAGTATCATTTAGAAGTGGTCAGGTTGACTGAGAAATTTTCCCCTACTTACAGGAATTCCAGGGTCTTTCCACATGTGCTCCTTCCACCTGCCCAAGAGTATGCTCTAGAACTTGTCTTTCCCTGAGGGCACCTGAAGAAAATTGTAGCTTCTGCTGGGCTCAACTGGTTAATCCAGCCAAATTCTTTAAGGAGACAGTATCAACCTTAGAGCAGATCTAGGTTTGAAATTAATCAACCAACTACTTGCTTATGTGACTGGCTTTGGGCAAGTAATTCAACCACTTGACACCTCAGGGTTTGTTTTGTTTTTCTTTTTCTTTTTTTCTGTAAATTGGGAATAATGTTTCATAGACTTACTCTGAGAATCAAATATTTATGTGAAGCTCTTAGTACAATATCAGATACTAAATGCTCTATATAAAGTAGTTAATTTACCAGGTGTTTGTGTTTGTGTTTATTCTACAGGATGTTGTGTTCTCCAATAGAAACGTAATGATTGTAGTCCTATTTGATAGTTCATTTTTTATCTACTTCAGAGGTGTGTGTTTTCTAAACAGTACTGAAGTTTGGGATGAAATCACTGACCTTGACTTAACTGCCTCATTTTCATGGCTGTTACAGGCTATGCATTCCTTCTCTTTCAAGAAGAGAGCTCAGTTCAGGCACTGATTGATGCTTGTATTGAAGAGGATGGAAAACTCTATCTGTGTGTTTCCAGCCCAACCATTAAGGACAAACCTGTAAGTAAATGCTACTCAAACTTGAAGCTACAAATGAAAGTTTTCCAAAAACTGTTTTGAAATGATTATTAGTGAAAAAACTACTGCATTAAGGGTTCGGTTTTTAAAACTTCATATAACTTACAGTATCTAGATTAAAATATTAACAATTTGTTTCCCAAACCATCTGTCCAAAATTCTGAATTATGAAAGCACCACAATTGGCAGAAAGCTCATCAGCTATTAAAGCAGCGAGACCTAAGGCCGTAGTATCGTCTTCTTCACAGGTTCAGATCCGTCCTTGGAATTTGAGTGATAGTGATTTTGTGATGGATGGTTCTCAGCCTTTGGATCCTCGAAAAACAATTTTTGTTGGAGGTGTTCCTAGGCCATTACGGGCTGGTAAGTAGAATGTTAACAAAGTTTGTTTCTTTACAAAAATCATTTAACATGAATTGATTCAGTAAACATTGGGCACCTATTGTGTATATATCACCACTGGATCAGCTAAGGGCAGATTGTCCTCCAACAGCTGCTTGCTGGAGAATCGAGACAAATTCTAAAAACTGCTCTTGAGACCATTAAGGAACTGGAGAATAGGACAACCATCTATCACTATGTATAGCTAACTCCAGACAGACTCTATAAGAAGAATCCACTCAGGCACTTAAGTCTGCTTAAGTGTAACTGTCTAAGATGTGAGAATTTGGGGTCTGTTTATTTGATGCAGGTTGATTCTGATATCTGAAAGACACTTTAGATAGCTGAATGACAGACTTATGTTCATCAGTCATCAGAATCCAGAGATCTACCAGAAGATGTCATATGGTACATAATTATAGACATAAATGCCCACAGTACAAGTAGGTTTTATGATACTGTGCACCCTTGTGAAGTGTGTTAGCTCCTTGCATCACTGAGAACACCCTCTTCCAGTATGGGAGTTGCATGTTAAAGGACTGTTCACACGTGTAAATACTTAACAGGTATACCTACTACAAAGAAGCACTACAGGAAACAGAAGGGCATAAAGCAAGGAAATGTGATGTAGCCTAATATTTTCAAAATACTTGTATTTGAGCTGACATATAAAGATTTAACAGAAGGAGTTTGTGTGGAGTGTGTTTCAGATAAAGGGGTCAAGCATATTCAAAGACATTCGGTGGAGGGAGGCCGAGTGCATCAGAGGGACTGAGGGGAGTCCATAGTCACCACCTAAGGTATATGGAATGAGGGAAGAGACACAGAAGACACTGAAAAAGTAAATAGCAGTCAGATCATAAAAGTCTAACAGCTAATTTGATATTTATCCTCAGAGCAGTGGGAAACCAATGAAGGGTTTTTAAGTAAAAGAGAGAGACATCATATTTGCATTTTTGAAAGACCAGTTTAGCTGATGACTTGTGGAGGGGAGAGTTGAGTTGAGAGTAGATATAGGTGGACCAATTCTGAAGCCTGTTATTACAGTCCAGGAGACAGTTAGCAGTGGCTTGGATCAGTGGTGGTGGTGGTAGAAGAGCCAAGTGAACAAGTGTTACAGGTATTTATGAAGTAAACGCAAAGGCTCAATCTCAATTTTCAGTCTTAAGCTACTAGGTAGACAGTGGTACCATTACCGAGAAGATCAAGAACACTGGAGTAGGTTGGAAGAAGATTGTGGTTTTGACAACTAGTTTGTGCCTCCATTCCGAGTTCCCAAGCAGAAATTTCAGTTAAGCCATTGCCATCTGCAATATCTTCAAGAGAATCACCCTTGGTGCTGTTTTGAAAATAAACTTGGGGGTGAGAAGAGCACGGATGAGAAATGAAGTGATAAAGCTATTGCCATGATCTGATGAAAAATAACGGTACCTTGAAACAGGATGTTAGTCATGGAGGCAGAGCAGTTGGATTCTAGATATGTCTGGAAATCAAGTTCATGGGATTGCATGCACTGTGGGAGACAGAAAAAATAGCAAGGATGAAGCCAAGCCTCTTGAGTTGGCAACTTCATCTTTTCCATCACTTACTGAGTCAGTGAAAACACACTGGAGCACGCTTAGACAGGTAGCGAAAGGTCGGGAGCACCGTGTAGGACACAGTGCCTGCTACAGGGCCTGTTAGATATCATATGACTGGTCCAGTGGGCAGCTGAGCGGTCCACTTCTGTGGTGAGAACAGATGGTCCCTAGTGTACAAGACAGAGGACTGGATCTAGAAGAGAGCATTATTCTATTGACTTTCACTTAAAAAAAAATACTTTAAGACTGTTGATTCACTGTGTTCTCTCCCATTTGATGTGCACTTCTTTTCTTTTCCAGTGGAGCTTGCTATGATCATGGACCGGCTGTATGGTGGCGTGTGTTATGCAGGGATTGATACAGACCCAGAGCTGAAATATCCAAAAGGTGCTGGTCGAGTTGCTTTCTCCAATCAGCAGAGCTACATTGCTGCCATCAGTGCCCGGTTCGTTCAGCTTCAGCACGGTGATATTGATAAACGCGTAAGTTGCATATTGGAAAATCATTCAAGTCCTGTAATAAGCTGCTGATCCAAAGCTTACTGGGCTTCCCTGGTGGCTTAGATGGTAAAGAATTTGCCTGCAATGCAGGAGACCTGTGTTCGATCCCTGGGTCAGGAAGATCCCCTGGAGAAGGGAATGGCAACCCACTCCAGTATTCTTACCTGGAGAATTCCATGAACAGAAGAGCCTGGTGGGCCACAGTCCATGGGGTCACAAAGAGCTGGATGTGACTGAACAACTAACTTTCACTTTTTTTTTCAGGTGTATCCTAACCCTAACCATGAAATATTAGGTTGGCCAAAAAGTTCCTTTGGGTTTTTCATAAGATCATACTGAAAATGCACTTTTTGTCCAATACAAATATAAACAAAAATGTTATTTCATTACTTTCCTATCAAATGTTTTACAGTTCTTTTTATCAGTCAGCTAAGTTGTTTCCAGTTTGTTGTTATTGTATTATTTGTTCAAAATAATGCTGAAGAAAATACCCTTATATGTTTATTTTCTACACACATGCAAGTATTTCAGTAGAATACACTCAAAATAGAAATCATCAGGTCATTATTTTTTTACCTTGGGCAAACCAAGCCATTTAAACACTCAGTTTTCTCTCCTCTCAGGAAGTGCAGAGATCTTAGACTGCCTGGCACTATTCAGGCAGACAGAAGCAGTAACCTGTCATTCATAAAGTTCTCACAAGCCAGAAAGTAAGGCCGTTGCAGCTAATAGTGGCCAGTGCTAATTTACAGAGTATTTTACCAGGTACCAAGCACTGTTTTACATGCTTTTACTTGCGTCATCTAATCCTCACAAGTCTAGGAAGCAGGGTCTAGTGCCTTTCTCATCTCACGGGTACGAAAACTGAGGTCAAGAGCTGACTTAAGTCTGAGACCTTCTCCTGAGTCACACTGTCACAGTGGGACTTTGACTTCTGCCTTACTAGTTCTCAGAAGTCTAGACATGCCTTTCATAGGATCATCCACAGCTCTGGTTTGGTGGTACCAGTTATTTATGAGCAGGGCATACCTCTCACCTGCAGTAGAGCAGCATTGCCAGGACCAGGGGCTGTTACGGTTGTGCCATCTCACCGGTGGGGCTGGGAAGAGAGAACAAAGGTGTAAGTGCATTTGTCTTCCATGCCCTGCTCATTTTAACTCACGGTTACCCCCACCTCTGAAAAGATCAACACACAGGTGTTTTAAAGATGTCAACTTCAAGAAAGGTGAGGGTGGAATGTTTTGTGAATCAATTAGGATTTTATAGTTTTTATAAATTATTTTTTGTCTTTGGGGAATATAGTGATGTAAATAGTATTCAGTTAATAGTTCTCAGAAGAAACATATCAAAATACAATAAAATTACCAAACTAAGTGCTCATTGAGTCACATGGTCAATTATGAACCTAAGACCTATAAAAAGATTACTGCAAGAACAAAATGATGTACTTTGAACCTACAAGGTGGTGAAACTGGGCTTCCCTCATAGCTCAATTGGTAAAAACTCTTCCTGCAATGCAGGAGACCTAGGTTTGATTCCTGGGTCAGGAAGATCCTCTGGAGAAGGAAATGGCAACCCACTCCAGTATTCTTGTCTGGAGAATCCCATGGACAAAGGAGCCTGGCAGGCTACAGTCCATGGGATTGCAAGAGTCTGTCACGACTTAGTGATTAAACCACCATGGCAAAACTATCACCCTAAGAATCTGCCTCTTCCTTTCAGCATTGAGTGCTGCTCCATTTCTCTAGAACACTGCATGAACCTCTTAAATCAGTGCTAAAGTGGGGTCTGAAGCAGACTTGACAGGACTTGTCTTCCTCTTTTTCTAGGTGGAGGTGAAGCCATATGTGCTGGATGACCAGATGTGTGATGAGTGCCAGGGCGCACGCTGTGGTGGGAAATTTGCTCCCTTTTTTTGTGCCAATGTCACTTGCCTGCAGTATTACTGTGAGTTTTGTTGGGCAAATATCCACTCCCGTGCAGGACGTGAGTTCCATAAGCCATTGGTAAAGGAAGGTGCTGATCGCCCACGTCAGATCCACTTCCGCTGGAACTAAGAACAGCTGACCGGCCTCTGTTCAACAAGGAAAGAAAGGGTGCATGTGGCTTACTGTGTCTGAAGATACTGACATGCAGAAGAAATAAGTGCATTCTTCTGCTTTCACCCCAGCTATCAATACATGCATCTTTATCAGCAGCCAAAACACTACAAGCCTCTTGTTTTTCACCAAAACCCTACATCTCAGGCTTACTAATTTTTGTGATATTTTCATGTTAAAATAAAATGTTCTTTTGTATTTTCTCCAAGTTATTTTTATATGTAAAGTTAAAATTAGATATGAGAATGTTTTGCGTAGGGGCAAACAGTCTGCTGCTATATAGTGGGTGAAGCGTGCACTTATTTCTAAACGTGGGTTTTTAACTTTAAGATCTGCCCCAATAATTTACCAAAGGTAGCAAAATAATAGTGAAGATGGAATATGTCTGCTACAAAGGCTTATTTTTATTGTTGCTATTTTCAGTGTATACATAAACTAAAAAATTAGGGTTGTTTTTTTGCTCTCCATTTTGACTTGCAAGAAATAATACCTCAAGATAATCTGATTTATTAGCTATTTTTAAACATTTTTAATCACAAGCTGTATTAGCTTTGCTGCTATATAGGTGTTATGTGTAAAT